>NC_025993.2:10635709-10697796 GCF_000442705.2 Elaeis guineensis | reverse complement strand
TGCCCCACCATTAAGGGTAAAAATAAATCCTGACACACTCTTGCTATCAATCTCGATCAGACTGGGAAAACTAGAGTCTGTAAACCCTATAAGTCTCAAATCCAATTCACCATATATAAGCCACTGGTCCTTAGTATTTCTCAAATACTTCAGGATGGTTTTAACCAACCTTCCAGTGATTCTCTCCTGGATCAGATTGTATCTACTCACTACCCCTAGTGAGTATGCCACATCTGGTCGTGTACATGTCATGGCGTACATGATAGATCCCACTGTCGAAGCATATGGAATCCTACCCATACGCTCTCTCTCTTGAGGTGTTGTTGGACAATCCCTCTTCGAGAGAGAAATTCCATGGCCTATCGGTAGATAGCCTTTCTTGAAATTTTCCATGCTGAACCTTTTCAGCATAGTATCAATGTACGTGGACTGGATAAGCCAAGCAACTTTTTGGATCTATCCCTATAGATCCTCATCCCTAGGATGTAGGAAGCTTCTCCCAGATCCTTCATGGAGAAACTGTGACGATAGCCAAATCTTTATTCCCTGTAATGCAGGGACATCATTCCCGATTAAGAGAATGTCATCCACATATAATACAAGAAATACTACTGCTGGACCATTAGCCCACTTATAAATGCAGGGTTCTTCTCCGTTCTTAACGAAGCCATACGTTTTGATCGTCCTATCAAAACGTATGTTCCAACTCCGAGATGCCTGCTTAAGTCCATAAATGGACCTCTGTATCTTGCACACTTTAGACTCATCTGTGGGTGTGAACCTTCAGGTTGTATCATATACACCTCTTCGTCCAGCTCTCCGTTTAGGAAAGCTGTCTTCACATCCATCTGCCAGATTTCATAGTCCAGATGGGCAGCTATCGCAAGCATAATCTGAATGGATTTGAGCATTGCCAACAGGAGAAAATATCTCGTCATAGTCTATACCATAACGTTGACGATATCCCTTGGCAACCAGACGGGGCTTTGTAGGTCTCCACCTTTCCGTCTGCGCCCCTCTTCCTTTTGAAGACCCACTTACACCCTATGGGTTTTACTCCTTCGGGTGGGTCAACCAATGTCCACACATCGTTGACCTTCATGGACTCCATTTTGGATTTCATGACCTCTAGCCATTTCTCAGAGTCAGGTCTCTGCATTGCATCCATGTAGGTGATCGGATCCCTCATCATTTCATCAAGTTCGATAGGATCACCATCCCGGACCAAGAAACCATAATATCTGTCCGGTTGATGTGGTACTCTACCAGACTGCCTTAAGGGGTGCATAATCAATGGGCTCCGGATCTGATCTAATCAAATTCGGTTCAGGTTCAGTAACATGTGTCGGTTTTTCCACCTGTCGAACTTCGTCAAAGTTCGACTTTAGAGGCAACAGTTCCTTCACTAAGGAACTCCTTTTCTAAAAAGATTGCCTTAAGGCTGACAAACACCTTTTGCTCATCAGCAAGGTAGAAATAATACCCTTTGGTCTCTTTTGGGTACCCTATAAAATTACACTTGTCAGACCTAGGTCCAAGCTTGTCTGTAATTAAACGTTTAACATAAGCCGGACACCCCCAAACCCTAAGGTGCGAGAGTACTGGCTTACGTCCTATCCATATCTCATATGCGTTTTGGCTACAGACTTACTCGGAACTCTATTTAGAAGGTAACAAGCCGATTCGAGCGCATATCTCCAGAGGGAGATCGACAGACCAGCAAACCCCATCATGGATCGAACCATGTCTAACAGGGTCCGATTCCTCCTTTCAGACACACCATTATGCTGTGGTGTTCCAGGAGGAGTCCACTGAGAGAGAATCCCATTCTCCCCTAGATACGTCAGAAACTCATTGAAAGGTATTCACCTCCTCGATCAGATCGAAGAGTTTTAATACACTTTTCAGTTTATTTTTCTACCTCATTTCGAAATAGTTTGAACATTTCAAATGATTCCGACTTATGCTTCATTAAATAGACATACCCATACCTAGATAGGTCGTCTGTGAAGGTTATGAAGTAGAAAAATCCACCTCTTGCACTTGAGCTCATGGGTCCACATACATCAGAATGTACCAGACCTAAGAGTTCACTGGCTCGCTCACCTTTTCCAGTAAAAGGTGACTTGGTCATCTTTCCAAGAAGACAGGACTCACAGGTTGGAAGTGATTCACAATCACTAACTTCAAGAATTTCTTCTTGAGCCAACCTGTTTATCCTATTCTTATTGATATGACCTAGCCTACAGTGCCAAAGGTAGACTTCTGACACATTATCTATTCTAGAGCGTTTACCGAATTTTTGAACCACATTAACAGGCTGTGATAGTAAGTAAATTCCATTATTTAATTGTCCAACAAATATTGTAACACCATTCAAAATGATATTGCAAATATTTTCTTTTATTAAAAAATCATAACCGTACATGGCCAGAAGGCCTACAGAAATAATATTTAATAAAAAACTTGGACAATAGTGACATTCACTCAGAATTACTTTACGAGAATTGATTACAAGACTCATGATTCCTAAAGCTAGAACTGAAACTTTGCTTCCATCTCCAACATTTAGGAACCTCTCGCCTTCATCAAATCTCCTACTGACCTGCAGACCCTGCATCGAATTACAAATATGATAAGGGCTTCCGGTATCCAATACCCAGGCAGTAGTATCACAAATCGAAAAGTTGCAAGGAGTTATCATATAATTACCTTGCTTCTTCTTTGGCCTGTTCGGGTCCAGGGAGGCAATGTATTGAGGACAGTTCCTCTTCCAATGCCCGTGCTTCTTGCAAAAGAAGCACTCCGCCTGGCTCTGGTCATGCTTGCGCTTCTTGGTCTGACCCCGTGCTACTGTCCCAGCATGAGATTGCACCTTCTTATTTTTCTTCTTCTTGTTCTTCTTCCCCTTCCCAAAGGGTTGACGACGAGAAGAAGGCCCTCCCACTACATTCACCGACTCCTTATGGAGTTGGTGATCCTTCTCAAAGTTCTGCAGCAACCCCAACAATCTGTGGTAGTTTACTGCAGGCTTTGTCATTCGAAAATGAGTAAGGAATGGGAGGAAGGACTTGGGCAAGGAATTAAGGATCGCATCCTTACCGAGCTGCTCGTGCAGAGGAAAGCCCAATTTGCTTAGGCGCTCAATCATCTCGATCATATACAGTACATGATCAGTGACTGAGGCCCCATCCCTCATCCGAGCATTGAAAATAGCACAACTAGTTTTGTGCCTTTCAACGTCGTCAGGCGTGCCAAAGGAGTCGTTCAACATTTGAAGCATCTCCTGTGGCTGGGCGTTCTCAAACCTTCGACTGAACTCGTCATTCATTGCAGCCAGCATAATACATCGAACGGTGGTGCGGTCATTGAGCCACTTCAAGTAAGTGTCTCGGATCGCTTTACTAGCATTCGGAGCTGGCTCCTCAGGTGCTGGATCCGTTACTACATAAAGGATCCGTTCATGCTCAAGACGATTTTTAATTTTCGATACCAGCTATCGAAATTGGGTCCCATGAGCTTGTCATTATCTAATAATGACCGGAGCGACAGGGTAGTGGCCATAGCTGCTTAAAGGAAAACGAGACCTCTATTAGTACATAAATTAATACTAAAGACTTGGACTTTAGTCTAAAGTTTTTCCCAATATTTTTACGAACTGGTAGCCTCATCCTCCAATTCAAGAAATTACTTTAATTCCTTAATGGGTACTAGAATCCACACAGACTACACACGAGCCCAACTTTGGTTGGTCAACCCATGTGCATCTATGGGTAGGTTCTTAACCAGTTGTTTCTCTAAACAACTTCTAGTAATTTATTTTGCCCCAGAACCTAATCAGTAGGCTTTGGCCTCCACTGAAAAGATCTGGTTAGGTCCAACCATTAACATGACTTAATTTAGTGAATCGGACCAATAAATGATCAGGCCCGACTTTGGCCGGCCAACCTAACCACCATCAGAAAGACTCAATCAAATTATCATATTATGAATAATAATTCCATTAGCCAATGAGCACCAGGCCTTTGGGCCTCCAATGATCATTGAACTAATGGATTCATTATCATTCACTTAATGGGAGGCTATGACTTAGTTATCATTATAACTTAATCATTTTAGGGACCTAATAATTTTGAGGATTTTATTAAAGAATAGTAGAGAAGAAATCATCCAGCCAATTTCAATCCTCCCACTGACTTCACCAAGTCAGATTAAAAAGGATTTAATTAAAGCTGGCATTAGGAGCACCTAAATCAGTCATACTGATTTACCTAATGACATGGGTGAGCTCTAATCACCAAGTGATCTAATCAAAATCTAACTTACCAGATTGGCCAGGTAAGTGAGATCAGTGGTGGGGATTTGCCATTAACTCGTCAATGATCGAATCAATGCGAGTAGCTCCCGCTTAAGAACCACTGGTCAAAACTGCCGAACTTACCTTAGACACCAACCGGTTCATTAGTTTTAATTTTGATCAACTTAGTAAATAGAGCTCCACCGCGTAGCCATGAATTAAGTCCATCTTGGTCTAGTTAAAGACATGGACCCATTCAACTACAACTATTAAAGTTGAGTCTAGAGTATCCTTGACCTAATCTAATTCAACTTTTGATTAGATTTGACCAATTACTCCAATTCGTCTATTTTTTAAACTAACCTTAGGTCTAACCCAATTATGGACCTAATTCATCTTACCCATTGACCCAAAAGTTTATGCAATTGTCTTAGGTCTTAATTCACAATTCTAGACCTACTAGACAACACTTAATTCTTTTAATTAAGTACTTGGGCTGATGGGTCAGGGTTTGGCATTTCGAAAATAATTTTCAAATTTGAAAGATTTTATTTTCTGTTCACCAAATGTGTTAACTCATTTCACAAACGGGTCAGCACATTTCATAAACAGTAATTCTATTGCTCATTTCATAACAGAAAATAACTCAAAATAAATCATAAATTTTCTTTTAGATCTAATCTAACATATTCATGATAAATTTCTTAATTAAGTCCTTTCGCTGCTTCATCGGCATGGGATATAATTGCATCGGCATCCCTACCGCCATAGGAGACCCCATCGAATGGGAAGAGAGGGCCTTTAAACCCTACTTTTCTCCTATGACCGGACGGCCATGGCAACCAACCCAATTAGATTACTTGCTACTTGGATCAAGTATATCTAAATATACAAATTTCAAAATTTAAATTTTGAATTTCAAATTTCAAATTTTAAATTTCAAATTTTAAATTTCAAATTTGAGATTTCAACCAAATTTCAAATTTCGAATTTTCAATCTTTGAATTTTAAATTTTGAATTTTGAATTTCAAATTTCAAATTTCAAATTTCAAATTTCAAATTTGAGATTTCAACCAAATTTCAAATTTCAAATTTTGAATTTTGAATTTCAAATTTCAAATTTCGAATTTTAAATTTCAAATTTCAAATTTGAGATTTCAACCAAATTTCAAATTTCAAATTTTGAATTTCAAATTTGAAACTTCTAACAAATTTCAAATTTCAAATTTCAAATCTTTTTGAATTTCGAATTTTGAATTTTGAATTTTAAATTTAAACTTATAGATTACACCTTAATCTATGCATGCATATGTATATCATATTCTAGAACCTGCTCTGATACCAATTGAAGCGAAAATTTAGTGCAGGGGCAAAATGGTAATTTTAAAACTTTTTCAAAATTATTATTTTACAGCGGAATTATTAATTAATCTCATTAATTAATACTAATTAACCCTACACTAGGATCTAAATATGATACAATAGCATGCATTTAAATTTAAAATTCAAATTTGAATCAGTAAACGTTTTACAGTACTGTGTTCAGAACACATCACCTTTTGCAGGTAGTTGATCACCGCAATCTGATCACCGTCGGAGGGCTCTGATTATCACATCACAGCCACCCAACTGTCTGGCCTCTGCGGATCGTCCACACGAAGCTCCCGTCTGATCAGCTCCTCACGAATGCTAGTTCGTAATTTCACCCTTTTGATGGTAGATGTTGATCGAACTCCTTCGATCGATGTGTGCCGACTTCTTGGATGCTCCGGATCGTCTGCACAATTACTTGAGAGGCTGATGGATCTCTCTCTGAAATTTGGTGGACTCACGACACTCGTGGCACACCAATCTCACTTCCCGAACCCTAGGTAGAAACCCTAGGGTACACACCAAAAACCCTGCGCCCAATTTTCTCTCTTTTCTTTCTTTTTCTCTCGGAAGGTTTTGGACCTTCATCTTGTGCAGAAGCATTCCTCACGCCCCAAAGTTTCTCTCCTAATTTTTCTACGCACGTCCCACCTTTCTCCTCTTTTTAAAACAATGTCGAACGTGTCTTATCCGCGTGAGAGGATAAAGACAAGAGGTTACACATTTGAATTCAAATCAAATTTGAATTCAAACGAAAACCAACTTATCCCTATCCTTTTAGGCGTGAGAAGAGAAGGGGCGTGGCTTTTTGTGCGTAGAAAAAGTTTCACGAGAAACTTTTTCTCGTGTAAGTAATGTGGCGCACAAAATGGATAAGGATGAAAGGGCAAGTGATAAGTTATCCATTCAAATTCAAACATGCTTTGAATTTGAATGGCTAACTAATTATTTTATCCATCCATATGGCACACAAATGAGGACGTGGGGAAGGGTTTTGCGTGAGAAAAATTTCACGAGAAGTTTCTTCTCGTGAATTCAAATGGGTGCAAGGAAGTTGGGTGACTCAGGGAATTTAAAACAAGGTGGTTTGATTCAAATTGAGCCAACCTAGTTTAAAATAGGTTGAGCACAATTAGACCAAATTAAACCCAACATAATTAGGCTTAATTAGGCTTAATAAAATCTTAATCAAATTAGGAATTAACTAAACCTAACCCCTGATCAAATCAGGGACTAAACCACCTTAGCGATTAGGTCAACATTTAACCTAATCGGGTCAATCCAAACTGAATCCAATTCAATTGGACTTGATCCAAAAATAATTACTCAATCAAATTGAGTTAATTAGTGATTAAATCACTAATTAAACTTCTCATAAATATTGAGTCCAAATCTGATGGGCAATCAGGCATCAGAGACCATCGATATGAAACCCTGATCAAAGAGTTCAAATTTCAAATTCAAAATTTGAAATTCAAAATTTTGACCCCGGTACCCAAAATGTGTGGAACTCATGATTAGAGAATCCTAATTCTCAATCATAGAGTCTCAGATAGATAAGACTCATAATCAGCCATCAGATCAGAAAGGAACCTCTAATGTGTGTGACCCCGCAGGTTCGAACCTAAGCCGATAGCACAGGAACCAATTTCTGTACTAATCGAAGTGACCATCTAGCAATGGTACCCGACGACCGGATAGGTCGAATAATCACAATCGCAACATTCAGAACCTACGTGAATATGGTTACCGTATAATTCATCCCTTTTGACCCCTGTGTTTAGGATGACTCAGGGTTAAACTGTCAACCCTGATGATATCATCCGAATCGTGCTCAACTCAATTAGTCCTGTGACTCCTCACTAGGACTACCCTGGCCAAGGTTTTGCTAAATTGAAACACGACTGTACACAGCTCCTAAACTGGAGTGGTCAATCCCATCTTGACACACGCACCGACAAGTCAAGTACTTGACTACACCCAGCAACCTTCCGTCACTGAATTAGAAATTCAGGTAGTCCAGTGCCTAAGTGCAGTGAGTTGCTTGCAAGTCACCGTGGCGGTCTCAGGTCGGAGGGACATTTATACCCATATCCCATCGGAGCAAATCTTAACAGCAGAAATAGCTCCGAAGTTGGTCACGTTCAGTGCAGATGTACCATTACATCTCACCTGTATGCCATACCAGTGTCTCCACACTCTTTGGTTATGAGGACAACCAACCCATATGGCACACAACAACCTATGCTCGATAAATATTGTCGTCCTTGGTAACAACGTATCATTTGGTCGCGAACATGTTTAAGGACTAAACGACAAATCCTCCTTTGTCGAGTCTAAATAGTCCTAAGGACTTCACCACAACACAGGAGTTCATTAGAAGATGAAACATTTATGATGAAAAAATACTAAAATAACTTTTATTTATTTATAATTCATGTACTAATACAAAAGGAGCACAACCGTCAACAGGCTG
This sequence comes from Elaeis guineensis, assembly GCF_000442705.2. NCBI lineage: Eukaryota > Viridiplantae > Streptophyta > Magnoliopsida > Arecales > Arecaceae > Elaeis > Elaeis guineensis. The sequence goes on along the minus strand of NC_025993.2, from coordinate 10,689,651 downwards.
ACGATTGACTTTGGGACACTATTCCCAACAGTCCTAGCTTTGGCCCATCCTCAGCCACAGGAGTCCACTATTGAGGTCACAGACCTTACTGCAGAGACTGGCAGGCTCAGAGGTGCACTGGAGGGTGGATATGAGTTACTGAGGAGAGAGATCCGAGGCTCGGGTGAGCATGCATCCACTCAGTTCACTGCTCTACTTCAGTCTGTTTCCAGAGCACTGAACGTACTTGATTCCATCAGACTCACTCTTTCTGTCCAGTCCTTGGCCTCGCAGCGTTCTCAGCCTCCTAGTTCTTCTCGCTCTCCTGCTTGTGCCAGAGGCAGACGAGGAGAGGACGCACTTCTGGTCGAGATCCATCAACTCCTCATCCCATATTTGATGACTCCGATCCTTCTAGTCATGATCTTTACTAGATCCTAGGTGTTAATGTCTTGTTCTAGGATCTGTATTTTGGGGCCATGTATTGACATTAGCTGGTTGACTTTTATGTTATGAAATATGTATTGAAATAATTATGGTTTTAATTATCTTTTACTTATATATCTACTCTATGTAATGATCATCTTTTGGTTATATATATTCCTTTGTTGAAACTGCCTCTCTTTGTTGATGATTGCTATTAATGATTGCTATATTAAGGGGGAGCAAACATTAATGATTAGCACTAAAAGTATTAAAGAGAAAACATATTCTGAAAAAGAGGGGGAGTTAACCATGTTTGATGATGTCAAAAAGGGAGAGAAATTAAAGAAAAAGAAATCCATCAAAAGCAAAACCATAAATTATGAGAAATTAAAGAAAAAGAAATCCATCAAAAGCAAAACCATAAATTATGAGAAATTAAAGAAAAAGAAATCCATCAAAAGCAAAACCATAAATTATGAGAAATTAACGAAAAAGCAACCCATCAAAAGCAAAACTACAAATTATGAGAAATTAATGAATGAATTGGAGAATTTAAAGAACAATATCAAAAGTAAAATGCTAAGTACAATGCAAATGAGCAACCTTTTAAATTACTTCTTTACATATGCTCTGATTTGCTTTAAAAATTTAAATATGCTCTGATAAGCTTTGAAATTTTATTTGCTCTGATACATCTTAAGAAATTTAACTTGCCTTGATACATCTTAAGAAATTTAACTTGCTCTGATACATCTTAAAATTCTTAACTTGCTCTGATACATTGTAAATTTTTTTTTTCTTGCTTTGATACATCTTAAATTTAAAATGCTCTAATACACTTTCCAAATCAGCTCTTAAACATGCTTTGGCACACCTAATTATTTTTGCTCTGATACTAAAACTAAAATCAAATGAGAATGAGCAAATTTTCAAAATACAGCTTGCTCTGATAACAAAAACAAATTTTCTGCTCTAACACCAAAATCACATAATCCAATGAGCATATCTTCAAATCTTTAAGCAAATGGGCAAACTATTTATGCATATGACCATTTGTATCACATGCCAAAAGAATCAATACTATTTTCAAATTCTTTTGAAATTCATGATTCACTTAAATGCTTTTGTTCAAGTGTTTTGTCATCATCAAAAAGGGGGAGATTATTGCTCCTAGATTGATTTTGATGATTACAAAGCAGATTGAAGGGATACTAATTTTTTTATTTGAAAAAGTCCTCGTGCTCTTCAGGGGCAAAATCATAATTTTACCAAAACTCTGATTTAATAGTATCATTTGGTAGAACAAAAGATTTGTGATCTATTGGTGAAAATTTTATTATTTTTGGACTTGTATTTTTAAAGTTATGCATGTTTGATTTTCATGAGTCAACTCATGAGTCAGCTCATGGCACAATGAGCAGCTTGGCACGCTGAAATTCCTGTTGGCACGCTGGATTTTTGGCTTGGCACGACCTGTGAGTCGACTCATGAGTCGACCCACAAGGCATGAGTCGACTTCTGCTGTTTTGGGCCAAAATATCCAGAAATCCAAATTTCTGGTTTTTGCAACAGAGGTCGACTCATGAGTCGACCCCTGAGGCATGAGTCGACTCATGAGTCGACCCCTGCGATGGATTTTGTCCGCAACGGCTAGTTTTTAACCCGTTTTAGGTGCTTTTAATGCTCATTTAATGTGCTCTAACGGCTCTTTTTCTGCCTAGAATATTTTCCTCTATTTCTTAAAGCTATAAAAGGTTTCAAAAGGTGGAAAACAAGTAAGAGATTGACAAGAGAAAAGCAAGACATTAAGAAGAGAAAGAAAGAGATTTGAAGTGCATTCAAGAGAGCATTCAAGAGCATTCAAAAGAGAGGGTTTCTCAAGCCAACTTTTCAGTCCAAATCAAGAGCTCATTTAAAGCCTTCAAGAAGCCTTCAATCAAAGCTCACCAACTCCTCAAGCGTTCATTCAACTCTTCATCCACTTTGAGGAAATCCAAAAGGGGCTTCTTCACTTGAGTAAAGTGTATTTAAAGTTATATTCGCTCATTAAAGGAGCTTTTCTTGTACTTATTTGTGCTATAACTATTTTACTCTTTGTGAGTGATTGTTTTTGTTTTGGAGGGATTCCAAAATAAAGAAAGGTTGATCCGAACCTGAAATCAGAGTGTATTGGATTGGCTTGTACCCGTGAAACAAGTGGACTAGCTTGGGATAGCTAGTGTCGGAGTTTCCGACGTTTGTATTCGGGTTGAATACAAGTATAGTGGATTGGAATTCCCAAGTAGGAGCTTGGGGAGTGGATGTAGGTGCAAGGTTGGCACCGAACCACTATAAATCTTTGTGTTTGTGGTGTGCATAATTGTCTCTCTTTTACTCTTAATTATTTCCTTGCATTCTTGCTTTAGGTAATTAATCTTGAACTAAAGTTTTTCTCCTCATTCATTTAGCTTTTGACAAACACCTTTCATAAGTCATTAGTTAAGCTTAAAATCTTTAAAACCCAATTCACCCCCCCTCTTGGGTTGCATAGCTGGGCAACAGCATCCAACTTTCTCCTCCATCGCATCCACTTCCTCCTTGAGCCAATTAATCACCATCTTCCTATGGGGGCAGATCTCCTCATCATACCCATTCGAAATAATCATAGCATGACATCTTCCCCCATATAGAGGTAGTTTTTTTAAATTAAAAAGATGAAAAAATAAACTTAGGGCCAAAGAGGACTCATACCCAAAATTTTGAAATAATCATAACATGACATCTTCCCCCATATAGAGGTAGTTTTTTTAAATTAAAAAGATGAAAAAATAAACTTAGGGCCAAAGAGGACTCATACCCAAAATGTGGACAACCGAAGAACCTTCGACCTGGATTTCTTCTAGTCCATGAAGTCCTTATTTGAGCACATTGCCCACAAAAAAAAGCAAAACCTATCTCCATCACTATTCAAAGCCCTAGATCGGTAGGAGGCACAAGACCCAAGATTTTTTCTTCTATCCATGGTGAATGCACTAGTAGGATGCCGACCGTAAAGGAGAAATCGGGAAGAAGATTGGAAAATTCAGATTTCAAGAGGATGATTAGAGACGATCCCTTGCACCAACAGGATGATCAAGAGGATCTGGGAGGGGTAGGATTTCACTCACACCAAATGAAAGAAGGGTTTCAGAGGGGGATGATGAAAAATAGGGCAAACTATTTTGCCACGTAAGTGAGCTAGTACCACCTCTTCAAAAAATAGCCATATAAGCACCAGTTCAGTGAGAAATAACTAAACCAATGAGAGAAAGTCGTCGAAAACCAATCAAAGGATAATATTAAGATAACTAGAAAAGATCAGAGATCAAAAATTATAGTTTTGTAGTTTAGGGATCATTTTAAAAAATGTGATATAGTTTAAGGACTAAAAACATAATTTACCCAAAAAAAAGAAAGAAGAGAAAAAAAGGGAGGGGATCTCTTTTTCTTTCTCTCCCATCTCTCTTTCTCTCTCTCTCTCTCTCTTTCTCTCTCTCCTTCTCACTTCTTCCTTCGCTTCTTTCTCATCCTCTTTCTTGTCACTGCCATAGTTAAGGCTCTGCCATGGGTCAGCTTGTTGGTAGGTAAGATTGACTATCCTTTTATATTTATTTGGGATAATTTTAAGTAGAAGCCAATAAGTAAAGGTAATATAGTTAATTCTTATTATAAATTAATAAATGATGAAATGAGTAGTGTGGTAAGAAAAATAAAAATTATAAACATTAAAATAGAGAAAATTTGAAAAGAAGGATGTTTTGTATTTGGGGATGGATTAACTCTGCTTAAGGTTAGTTGGTGAATTTTAGTTCAGTAATGGCTAAGCAATTGAATCTAAAATTTTAACTTGGGATTGTTGACCTATAAGTCGACTTAAGGGCAAAATTTGAGAATTTTTAGATGAGTGTAGTTAAGATAAATAATTAGTGGAAAGGAGTTGTTGTGCTAGGGAATAATGTAGGAAGAGGCTATTGTATCCTTTCCTATTTTCTTTATCCTTTTTCAAGATAGTGAAATCCTGATAAGTAAAAGACCTAAGAAGGTTGAGAATATTATTAGAAAGAAGTTTAAAATCTTGTTATAACTTGTTATCGTAGCTGTGGTTGTGGTTTGCTAGGTTTCGAGAAATTGGGATAGAGTGATAAAATTATTCAGCTACCCACATCTTTGAGATAAATAACAGTTATATTTTATAATCAATTGAAATCAAAAGAATATATAAATGATCTTTTGATACGTCATCAATCATTATAAGTAACACTTACATTCTATAATTAATTGAAATCAAATGGACATTTAGATCATCTTTTGATATGATACAAATCATTGTAAGTAACATTTACATTTATCATATTTAATCAAAGCTTAAATGTGAATTTATCACATCCCTTGAAATGATATAAAAGCGTGCCATTGCATTCAATTTCATCATACATAGCATGTTGCATAAAATCACTATAATTATGAATGGATGAGTTGTGGTTTGAATGTTACAAGTGGAATTAAAGAAAGTTACATGCTATGATCAAATCAGGCTAGATAAATTATGAATAATACCTATCAGAAATGTATGTATTATAGCTATATCAAAGTTGTATCAAAGTTATATAATAGATGTATCGAAAAGAAAAAGAATATATGAATTATAGCTATTGATATGTATCACTTGTCTCTCAGCCTAACTATGTGGATGTCCGTACTTGAGATACCCAGCTATGGGGGGTATCGTGGTAACACTACAACAAAATAGGTTATTAGTGAAGAAAATTTTTTGTTGTTAATAATTTATTTTCATCGCTAATAATTATTCACGATAAAATTTTCATTGCTAATATTTAGTCAAAAATAATCGATTAGCAATAAAATTTTCATCGCTAATATTTGATCGTAAATAATCGCATCATTGATAATATTTTATAATGAAAAAAAAAAATTATCGCTAATAATAGATTATTTATGATGAATAATTTTCATCATTAAAAAATTTTATTTTAAAAAAATAATTTTTGATAAAAATTTTAGTCATAAAAAAAAATATTTACAATAAAATATAACGTCGCTAATAAATTAATAGCAACAAAAATATTTTCATCACTATTAATTTAATAAATTTTTTTTATGAAAATAAAATTTTTAAAAATTTTTAGCGATGAAAAATTTTCGTTGCAAATATCATTTTTTGTAATGAATATTTTCATCACTATTAATTAATAATATTTATAAAAATATTCATGATAAAAATTTTTTATTACAAATATGGTTATTAGTGATGAAAATATTTTCATCGCTATTAATTTAATAATAATTTTTTAAAAATCAAATTTAAATAATATTAGAAACATAAAGCTTATGTCGTAAATACAGTAATTTTTGATAAAAATTTTTATCGCTAATAATTATTTACAATGAAAATATTTTTATCACTATTAATTTTATATAAAATTTTAATAATTTTAAATTTATTAAAAATTTATTTATGATCAATTTTTTATCATACTAAAATATTTTTGACAACCAATATTTTGTCACAAATAATTCCATCGCTAACAATTTACACATATTTTTTCAAAAAATAATTTATGAATATATATTTTTAATTTATATTTATAATATTTTTTATAAATTAAAAATTAAAAATAAAAATAAAAAATTTATACAATAAATTTATAAATAAATTTTATTATTTTATTATATTAAATTAAAATTATAAGAGATTTGAAATAAAGTTAAAAAATTACATGAAGAGACCGTCAAGTGTTGGCATTTGAAGAATGAGCTGGAGAAGGAGATGCTCGAAAGAGCTCAGACCGGCTTACTGCTGCCTCATTAGCTGTATCGTCTGCTCTATCTATTCCATCTGCTCCATCATCTAGATCTGAAGCAGCTAATACTTATCGACGCATGCAGTCAACTCATGAGCTCGTTGTCGATCCTCGGTAGCCTGCCTCTGCACCTCCATCAGTCGAGCCTTGCAAGCAGAATGGATGTCAGCCCTAGACAATCATGAGGATGAGGGAGCAGTGATCGCATACCCTAGACTCCTAATATAACAGGATCTCATACCAAGCATCCGATCATAGATCTCATCATCTATGGGAACGGTCGAGCCCTCAGGGATAGGCTCGGATCTCATGTCTGTCATACGGTCCTAGAAATTAAAGTTATAACTATTTTAATTTTATAATAAAAATCAGACTATGAATGAAAAAAATAATTGAAAAAACTTACAAAGAGCTTCTAACTCCCTATCGTACGTCCACTCCCCTGATTGTCGCTGGTGGGTCTGCTGATAGATATCGATCCTACCAAGAAGCTCACCACTCTCAGCATCTCTCTGTAATTTGAGAATAGTTAATTAAAAAAATTTTAAATACCTAGAGAATTATATGCTAATTAAAAATTACTTACCATCTGCTCCATGTGATGAGCGAACGACCTCGAACCCCCACAATGCGGTATGATCTGTCTCACCCGATTCACGATATTCTGGACACATCTTCTCTATACAGTTACCAGTCAAATTAGTAGATAACAAATTTAATTTAAGAATAAATGATTCAATCATTAAATTCTAAAAAAAAAAATTGAATGTATAACCTGATACGTCGGATCCATATAATGACGGCATATGACAGTCCAATCATCCATAGTGATGCTGTCATAGGGTCGCTATCGTGCTACCTCCTCCCTATGATCCTGCATCACATGGTACCAATACTGATGCATGCAATGGCAATAATCCTTGAAATGCAAAGATAAATGAGCATCCACAGCTCACCGCACGTGATCCTCCTCAAAATTAATGATGTCAAATACACCCTGTCAATAACAAATATTAGAAGAATACCATGTAAATTAAATATTCATAATATAATTTATTTTACCTATAAGTGGGTGTAGAAAACCTCTCTCTGAGCTGGTAGAATGTAACGCCAATTGAAAAGCATCACGGAGGTATAGCTACAGCATATGATGCCCAGCTCGATTTGCCATGGCTCGCACCATCCCCTAATGGGCCTGATGTAGTTAGGTGGTATCTCGATGTAGAGATGCTGTCCCGGATGCTCGCGTCTCCAATGCTCTAAAGCGAGATTCTTCGATGGACCTCACCCTTGTCTCACTACTGATGAAGACTAGCCTGAAACAATAATAAATAAATTATTAGTATGATAGCTATCTAAATAAAAAAAATAAATTTTATTATATAAAAAGTATAATAATACCACTCGGATCCATCTCACTCAGATCCACCTCATTGAGACCCACCTCACTGGGACCTGCCAGTGCAGGACCCTCTGGTAATGGAGCTGGTGCAGCAATGGAGATCAATGAAGGCATCTCAGCCTCCAAGGTAGACTGTGAATGCGAGCGTCATCGTCTGTCTCCTAGTGCTATATCTATAATTTTTGATATATAAATGAATAAATATTAAATAATAATAATAAAAAATAAATTACATTCTAATGAATAGAATTATGTCGCATACCATTATTGCAAGAGAAGATTGAACAAAAAATGTAGATCTACTCATCAATATTCGTATTTTTTTCGATGTGTAGATCCTCCTCCAAATCATAATAATCGATATATGTGTCATCTTCTATCTCATCATTATTTATGAACTGATCATCACCCTCTGACTCATCAAGATTAAATACAAAATCAGCTTCAACTTCATTGGACGGCAGATTAGCCCTATTCAAAGATGCCGTTACAAGTTCTTCATCAATAAAAAGCTCGACTAATGTTTGTTCTTCCTGCTGAAAAGCTTTCTCTTCATATAAATCCAAATTTTCATCCATTTCTAATCGAGTTGGTATGTCATATACACCTCTAGATATTATTTTTTGTATGACATACCAATTACGTCGATACTTTAGATCCTTCAAATATATTACTTGTTTCGCTTGAGTTGCTAATATATACGGCTCATTCTGTTATCATGTTCATGCAAAATTTATACTAATAAAATATGGATCAATATGAATATTGATCTTTTTATTATAATATCCTACCATTCACATTGAAACAAGAATATAAAATTACTAGACCCATACTTTAGTTCTATGATATCTACTAGTATACCATAATATTCAATCTCTTCTTCTCCTTCATATCCTATTGTAGCAGTCTCACTATTCTGGATCCATCATTGCATCTCAAGCTTCCTTGTATAAAATCTCATTTCTCCAATGATACACGATGTGTAGTAATTAACCCTTCGATCTGAATCATATGCTAAATCATATAACTCATCGGTCGCACCTACTTCTTTATTGAAATACTTATATTTTATCTACACAATAACATAAAAAATTATGTTGGTTCAAATAATATTATTTATAATTAAATAAATAATATACTACTAATGCAACTTTTAAGATCATCAAATTATTTTGTAAATTCTCTCCTATGTCGATCATCAGCATCTGTATTATTTTCTCTATATAATATACTATTATGCTCACTGCAACAAGTTATGATTTTTAATTTTATATCAATATAAAAAAATTACTTAGAATATTAAACAGTATGCTAAGATGGTACTTACTCAATGAAATCTTTAATTTCTTCATAATTATTTAGAATGTAAAAGTGTGCCTTGGATAGCTCGTTCCCGTCCATAAATTTATATCTCCTTGCACCAATAGGTCAAACCGTTTGTTTAAAAAGAGATAACATCAGTTTATTGTCATCCCATTCACGATCTGCATTATAATCTGTATGATTGAATCTTGCTTCGATATCATCAAGATACATCAAGCAGAATATGACACACTCCATAGCTACATATGCTTCTACTATAGATCCTTTAGGTCGTACTTTATTACGCACATACTTTTTTAGGATACACAAAAATTTATAAATAAAAATAAATTTAAATTTTAAAAATATATTTATATCTTATAATTGATATGACAAAGTGCATATAATTTTTTTACCTTTTAATAGGATACATCCATCGATAATGTATCGGTCCGATCAAAAAAGCTTCTTTTAGAAGATGAACAACCAAATGCACCATAACATCAAAAACTAATGGTGAAAAAATTTATTCTAACTTATAAAGAATGAGTACGATATCTTTCTCAGATCTCTCAAATAAGTTAATCTTCAATTTTTGACAATACAATTCTCAAAAGAACACTCCCAACTCAACCAATGTAGTTTGAACATTACCACCCAAATAGTCATGCATGACCACAGGAAGTAAATATTGCATCATCATATGGGAGTCATGACTATTCATGCCAAAGATATTGCTGTCGTTATTTCCAACATACTGCAATACGTTTGAAGCATATGCATCAGAAAACTTTAAAGTTTTGAACCATCTATAAAAAATTTTTTTCCTCACCAAACAGTGAATAACATGCAGGTGGCATAAAAAATCTATTACCTCGATGAACTAAATGCAACTCCAATCGGATTTCTTTTTTTTGTAAATCAAGGCAAACTTTTATACCATCTTTTATTTTTTCTGAGATATTCAATATAGTACCGATGATATTATCACAAATATTTTTTTCAATGTGCATTACATCTAGATTATAACGAAGTAGCTAACGAAGTAGTAGCTACTTTCAATATGATAGTTCGGAAAAGATACTTTGCTTCATCCAATTCAGCTTAGCTTCAGTATGTTTTCGCTTGTGAGTACCCGATATTTTTTCAAATTAAACATTTTCAATGACTTCAAGTTGTTCTAAAATTTTTGCTCTACTTAACTCCTTAGGTGACAGATACTGGTCAAACTTACCATCAAAATATTGCTTATATCGGATCCTTCAAGAATGATCACCAAAGAGAAATCGTCGATGATCCATGAAGCATATTTTTCATCCATGCTTTAAATATAGGGAGGATGCATCTTTATTGCATATTGGACATGCCAGATATCCTTTGATGCTCCATCCAGATAAGTTTTTATATGTAGAAAAATCATTAATAGTCCATAGAATTGAAGTATGTAACTTAAAATTATTTCGACTCACAGAATTATATGTCTGTACCCCATTTTTCTATAGCCCCTTCAGATCATCGATTAAAAGTCATAGATATACATCAATTTTATTACCTGACATTTTCGAACCCGAAATCAACAGTAATATAAAAATAAATGGTTCTTTCATGTACTTTCAAGGTGACACATTATATACAACTAGCATCACAGGCCACATGCTGTAAGAGATACTCAGATTGCCAAAGGAATTAAATCCATCTGTTATTAGATCAAGCCAGATATTACGCAGGTCACTCGCAAAGTACGGATGCTTTGCATCAAAGTCTTTCCACACAAAAGAGTCAGCTAGATGGCTAAGTATATTCTCCTCTGAAATCCACTGCTTATGATGCCATCTCATTTCTTCAGCTATCTTTATAGACATATACAACCTTTGAAGTCTTAGAATCAATGGAAGATATCTCAAAATCTTTTGAGGTATTTTCTTTGCTTTCTTATTATCGATTTTGTACCTATTCTCATCCCATTTTGGATATTCAGTTGCCTGTTCGTTATCCTTATAAAATACTATATAGTCATTTTTGCAAGCATGTATAGGAATATAGCCAAGTCCCAATTCTCGCATATATATTTTTGCTTCAGAATACAATTTCAAAAGTCTCTCTCCATCGAAAAGAGCTATTTTAATCAATATCAAATTTTGATCAAATGACTTCTAACTCTATCAGTTCACGATTTTAATATGAAGCAATTTTATCAAAAACTCTAACTTGGAGAATTTTGTACAATTTGGATAGAGTGGCTCTCATGCATCCCTTACAAGCTTTGCAAACTGTTCAGAAGTCTCTTCTACTTCAAGTCGGATATTATGTTCATTATCAGAATTGCTTTCAAATATAGTAGTACTCATGCATATATTTGAACAAGCACCCTGATGTAAATCATCCAATAGTTCTCTTATACCACTATGTTCGACAGGTCCAGCAGTATCACTATCATCTTTATTATCGTTATCGTCATGCACCACTTCATTCGGATCACCCTCTCCATGTCATATCCAATAAGTATACTTCCTACCCATACCATAATATAGCAGATGCTCCTCAACAAGTGTTATGTGATGATATACCATATTGACACATCTCTTGTATGGACACTTTATCTGACTAGCACTGTCAATCTTATACTATGCAAACTCAATAAAATCTCGAACTCTTTTTCGATATTCAGGTAAAAAAATACCTCTAGCATTCATCCAATTTTTATTGATATCTATCTAATAACAAACAAAAAATTATTAACAACAAAAAAAACTTTCAGTGGTATTCATCCGAACTGGATTCCGATCCAAATTTCGGATTGAATCGCTATCCGAATTTCGACCAAAATCCCGATCCAAATCTGGACACAGATCATTTTATGCAAAACAATATATATTAAAAAATACAGACTGAATAGTAACATAGAAAATCTCCTTCCACCAATTTAATAAAGCAAAAATACATGATCCTATATATTTCAAATCACTACTAACAGATGTGACCCTATTTCTTTCAAAAAAATAATAATCTTATTATTATTATTAGTAAATATTTTATCTCATTATTATAAAAATTTTGATAGTATCTTCCCATGATTCTCCAAGTATACGATGTGAATATGATGCGTATGCACCCTATCCATCATATATCTGGAGAACAGTGGATAGATAAGTACTGAATATCACATAATGAAATAAAATATCAATAATTAATAATAATAAGATTATTATTTTTTTAAAAAGTCAGAATACGAAATATCCAAGAGTCGATCTCGATAAAGATCGACTCTTGAACGAGAATCTATAGCTCAATACAATTTAACTACCATCTCTGAACATACATTCGAAGATGGATTTCTAATTTATCAAAAAAGAGTAACTCTGTATTGAAATTTTTTCATCAAAAATTTCAATAAATTTTTTTTAAAAATAAAAATATTTTTTATATTTAATTATAATAAGCAAAAATATATAAAAGAGCACATAAAATAATTAAATTATAATAAGTAACAGTAATATGCATTATATTAGTGGAATAAAAAATAATTAATAAAATAATTAAATAATTTTAGCAGTAACACTAAAAATTTATGCAACAAATATAATTAATCAAATAATTAATCAAATAATTAAATAATTTTATTAATCAAATAATTTTCTTTTTTTCTTTCTTTTCCTTTTTTCCTTTTTTTTTCTTTTCTTTTCTTTCCTTTTCCACCCTCCTTTCTCTCTTCCCTTCCTCCCCACCACCGCCCCCTCCCCACCGTCGCCCCCTCCCCGACCCCATCACCCCCGACCATCGGCCACCCCCTCCCCGACTCCATCTCCGTCGGTCGACACCCTCCCGAGCCCATCTCCCCCGATCGTCGGTCATCTGAAAAAATAATACCCTACAAGCCAATTACATATGGGATGAGGTAGAGTATTTTTTGTAATTTATCTTTCAAACTTATGTAATTGATATTAATATTATTAATAAATAGATATTTTTTGTATTTATTATATGCTGCATCTTATTGTTCTTAAGATTATAATGAATCTTATAGGTCTGGACAATAGTTTTAGGATCGTGATGAGATCACGTCAGTGAGATCTAAATCTTTGATAGTCCTGATCTAAAATATAGTCATTGGTATATTGAGTCAGAGATCAATAATACTGATAAGACTGGTATGTCCTATGTATGCTCAGAAATGAGGTTGGTTGATCTCACAACCATTTGTGTGGTGACACTAATACAAAGATATGGGTGCTCATTAGAGAATGAGTTCACTGAATTGACCTATAGGAGAATAATTAGATGAAGTCTTATTTACATGTCAACTAATAATTCTTTGGTAGGAGTTATGTAAGTGATCCTTTGACTTGAGGTCACCATGGTATCTTGTATATATGAATCCATATTTTGGTTCACTACCTAACTTGATTCTCTGATCCTTGTGTGGAGTGTTCTAGATCTAGTAAAGTATGTATGAAGGTTGTGAGTGATCAATAAGAGATCAGTCACTCCTAATAAGGAGAGCGAACATCCTATGTGATCTTATAAGATGGTGATTCTGAAAATCTTTGACCAAAGCAGGTTGATAATTAGAAAAAAATTTTTAATGTATCATCAACTGAATCATCATCTTCAGATCAAGATACATAAAGATAAGTGATTGAGTTTGACATATTTTCATATCCACAGCTCATCTGGAATGTTGTTTGACTAAAAGATTGAATTACACGAAAACTTGCCACTGAAGGATATTTTGATAAATTTTTATCAAAATTTTAAATCTTTTGGATAGTCATGACATATTGCTAGATATCAATCTTAACTTATGGGCTTGATAAAAATTAGAAGAATTTGATTATAGAATCAATTTGGAAGAGTCCAAGTTGATTGGGACTCTTCGGGTGACCTAGTCTCATCGGATTAGGGTTATATCGAAAGTCTGAGTCTACTGCTGGCTAGATTTGAAATTCAATGGGTTATACACTTTGAGATTTGATCTTAATCTAATTTAATTAGAGTTTAATATAAATTCTATAGATTAATTTGATATGCTAGCACGTTGTATTAACCCAAGTTTGCAATTTAGTTTGGTTCCAAGTATTTGAGCTAACCTAGACCAGTTGGCTTTGCCCTAATGGGATTGGGTCAATTTGGATTGGATCCTTATCCAACTTGGACCAATTTTAAGTGGACAAAGACTCCTCCACATTCACCAAAAGCCACACAAAAATATAATTGCCGCCTACCTCAAATCACCGGGAGAAATAAAGAGTCCTTCTTAAAGAAGGCTCTTTATTAAATGCATGGCCTTAAAAGATAAATCAGAAATCCTACGTTTTGATACCAAAAATTAATGAAATTTTTATGGCACATAGAGAAGGAAGAGTCCTTCTACTCCAAAAATTTGAATCATCAAAAATTTACTCGATGAATTTATTTGATGCATGGTAAGTTGGAGCACCAAAAGTTGATGCCCCTTCATCCCATGTGACATCCCCTAGTCCCCTATTTATAGGGGACGCCCTAGATGGCTTCAGACTGAGATTTTTGGATGAGCCAGAGAGAAGGGATAAGAAAATCATAAAAAAATATTGAAAAAATTAAAAAAAAAAATTTGAGTGGTAAAAGTTACTACAAGGGTGGTGAGATTTTTAGCAAGTGTTGCTTGAGTGTCCTAAGATTTGATTTTTCATATGTTGGATGAAGAAAACATCGATAGTGCTATGCATGCAATTTTAAAATTTTCACACAGTGGATGAATAAGATTAAACTATTTAATCTAAACTACATGCATAAGATCTAATCTAGACTACCATACCATGAAAAAAATATGAAATATGATGCACTTTAGATCTAAAAATAAAAATATACATCGATCTCATCGATACTAAAATCCTAGATCTAACTTTTAGATCTAACTATATGATCAAAATAAATTAGTAATAATTATCAAATTAATTTTATCTTATTTTTTGCAAATCCAACACTTGGAGATGATGTTCCTCAAATTGCTCACAGCTACACGAAGTCGTCTGGCCTCAATAGAAAAATTCATGTGAAGACTGGTGCAGATCAGAGGCTCGAAAATGCTAGTCTGCGAATAACTTCGACAGCTGATCTTTTTCTTCTTCTATAAGCACCTTGGATACTTTAAAGTGATAAGAGATCTGGAAGAGGAAGAGAGAACAAGGAGAAGAGGCTTTGGAAATAAAAAAATTTATAAAAAAATTGATCATGGGATGTCCAAGAGAGGGATCCCCTTTTTATAGACTAGGAATTAAGACTTTCCAAGAAAGAGTGACATAAATCAATGTCAAAACCCCCTTTTGGCATCTCCAAAAATTCTAAAAAAATTATTAGAATGTGGAGAAGGAATCAAAAGTCTCACATGCTAAAATATTTCTCAAGAAAAAAAAGAAAAAAATAATATGACTCTAATAATATACTATATATGAAAAATTTCTTTCCTAGTCTACATCTTATCTCTAATTTGGATTGCATTCGAATTAGGTAAGAAATAATATTATGACTCATTAGCTATAGCTGACCACCCTTATTAGATCCTCTCTCATAATGCCAAAAATCACAACCCAAATCCAATTAGGCATGGAGAAATTGGCATGGATCCAGATGTAGCATAAAAGATAAGGATAGAGTCCTAGTCTGAATTAGACTCTTCATTTCTAATTCAATTCTAATCCAAATCAAATTTAAATTGAAACCATTGATAGAAATGAACCTAATCTAATTAAAAATTTAAATATCTCATCAAATTTCTAACCCAATTAGGAATTAGCCGAGTCCAAACCCTGATCGAATCAAGATCAAATTTCTCTTGTAATCGAATTTGATCATATCAATCTCAATCTGAGTCGAACTGAATCTAATTAAATTAGATTTATTCCAAAGCTCTTTACTCAATTAAATTGAGTCAATTAATAATCTAATTACTAATTAATTCTCTATAAATGGTAGAGTTTCAGTCCCAGTGGGACTCTCCCACAGAGTCCTAGTCCAAGTAGGACTCTTCACCAGAGTCACAATCCAATTGGACTCTTCAGCCATCAGATCTAACCAAATCTTCTAAGGTAATTCAAAAATAATTAATTTATAATAAAAATATTAAATAACTTTTATTAATAAAATTTATATATAATTTATAAGATAAGCACAATCGTCTAACGATTGACTTTGGGACACATTTTCCAACAACTCCCACTTGGACTAAAGATAATCGGTACAGTATCGTATACCCATCTTCCATTTGTGGTCATCGAACTCTTTATTTCTGAGAGCTTTAGTAAATGGATCGGCCAGGTTCTCCCTTCCATCGATCTTCTGAAGGTCGATGTCACCTCGATCCACGATCTCTCGGATAAGATGATAATGGCGCAGAATATGTTTGGTGCGCTGATGGGATCTCGGCTCCTTAACTGGAGCAATGGTTCTAGTATTGTCGCAGTATAACAAGATAGGACCATCAATGGAGAGTGCCACTCCGAGCTTGCCGATGAACTTCCACAACTATACAGCTTCCTTCATAGCATCGGATGCCGCAATATACTCTGCTTCGCAAACAAAGTCTGTCACAGTATTCTGCTTGAAACTTTTTCAACAGATTGCTCTACTATTTAGGATAAAAATATAATCTGATACACTCTTACTATCATCATGGTCTGACTGAAAGCTGGAGTCGGTGAACCCCACAAGTTTCAAGTCAGTTTCACCATGCACAAGCCATTGGTCCTTAGTATTTCTTAAATACTTAAGAATAATTTTTATGACCTTTCAGTGATTTTCTCCTGGATCAGACTAGTATCTACTCACTACCCCTAATGAGTATGCCATGTCTGATCTTATACATATCATGGCATACATAATAGAATCCACTGTCAAAGCATATGAAACTCTACTCATACGCTCTCTCTCTTGAGGAGTTGTCGGACAATCTTCTTTTCAAAGAGAAATTCCTTGGCCTATGGAAAGATAGCCTTTCTTGAAATTCTTCATGCTGAATCATTTCAGTATAGTATCTATGTACGTGGATTGGGAGAGCCTGAGCAGCCTCTTAGATCTATCCCTATAGATCTTCATCCCCAGATCTTTCATAAAGAATTGTGACGATAGCCATACTTTTATTCTCTGTAATGCAGGGACATCATTCTTGATTAAGAGAATGTCATCCATATACAACATAAAAAATATAGTTATCGAACCATTTGTCCACTTATATATGCAGGATTTCTCTCCATTCCTAATGAAGCCATAGGTTCTGATTATCTTATCAAAACGTATATTCTAACTCCGACATATTTGCTTCAATCCATAAATGGATCTCTAAAATTTGCACATCTTAGACTCATCTGTGGATATAAATCCTTCAGGTTGTATCATATACACCTCTTCGTTCAGCTCTCCATTTAGGAAAGCTGTCTTCACATCTATTTGCCAAACTTTATAGTCCAGATATGCTACTATCGTAAGCATGATCTGAATGGATTTGAGCATTGCTACAGGAGAAAATATCTCGTCATAGTCAATACCATAATACTGACGACAACCCTTGGCAACCAAACGGGCTTTATAGATCTTCATCTTCCCGTCTGCACCCTTTTTTCTCTTGAAGATCCACTTACACCCTATGGATTTAACCTCTTCAGGTGGGTCAACTAATATCCATACATCGTTGACCTTCATGAACTTCATTTTGAATCTCATGGTTCAAGCTATTTATCAGAGTCGGACCTCTGTATTACATTTATGTAGGTGATCGGATCCTCATCGTTCTCATCGAGTTCGATAAGATCCCCATCTCGAATCAAAAAATCTAAGTATCTATCCGACTGATGCGGTACTCTACCGGATCGCCTTAAGGATGTTCGTTCATTGAGCTCTGGGCTTGATCTCATCAAATTTGATTCAAATTCAATTATTGATGTCGGTTCTTCTATCTGTCGAACTTCGTCAAGCTTGATTTTAGAGGCACTTATTCCTTCACTAAGGAATTTCTTTTCCAAAAGGTGTGCCTTACTGCTGACAAATACCTTTTATTTAGTAGGCAGATAAAAGTAATATCCCCTTATTTCCTTGAGGTATCCTACGAAATTATACTTATCAGACCTAGGACTGAGCTTGTCAGTTTGTAATCATTTAACATAAGCCGGACACCTCTAAACCCTAAAGTAAGAGAGGTTTGGCCTACATCCTGACCGTATCTCATATGGTGTCTTACTAACTGACTTGCTCGAAATATTATTAAGCATAAAATAGGCTGTTTCAAGTACATATCTCCAAAAAGAGATCGACAGAATTGCAAATCCCATCATGGACCGAACCATGTCCAACAAGATTTGATTCCTCCTTTTTGAGATGCCATTATGCTGTGATGTCTCTAGAGGAGTCTATTAGGAGAGAATCCTATTCTCTCATATGTCATAAATTCACTGAAAAGATATTCACCTCCTCGATCAGATTGAAGAGTTTTAATATTTTTTTCAGTTTATTTCTCTACTTCATTACAGAATCGTTTGAACATTTCAAATGATTCGAACTTATGTTTCATCAAGTAGACGTACCCATATCTAGATAGATCATCTGTGAATGTGATGAAGTAGCTATATCTTTCTCTGGTACATGTGCACATGGGTCCACATATATCAGTATGTATCAGACCGAACACATCACTGACTCGTTCACCTTTTCCAATAAAAGGTGACTTGGTCATCTTTCCAAGCAAACAAGACTCACAGGTAGGTAACAATTCATAATCGTGTTTATTAAAAATTTTTTCTTGTGCTAACCTGTTCATCCTGTTCTATTGATATGACCTAGCCTACAATGCCAAAGATAGGCATTTGTGATATCATCTATTCTAGGGCATTTATTTAAAATGTACATTACATTAGGTCCATATACAATATAAATACCATTGTTCAACTGTCTACGTAAAATTGTAATACCATTCAAAATGATATCACAAAGATTTTTTTTTATTGATATTTCAAAATTTGAATTGGCCAAAAGGCCTACAGAAATAATATTTAAAAGAAAACTAAGATAGCAATGATACTCATTAAGAACAATATACTGAGACTCGAATACAAGCTTGATGATTCCTAAAACTAAAACTGAAACTGATTTTTCATCTCCAACATTCAGGAATCTCTCACCTTCTCCAAATCTCCTAGTGACCTGAAGACCCTACAACGAATTGCAAATATGAATGGAGCTTCTAGTATCCAATACCCAGGTCATTGTATCTATAAGAGAGAAGTTATAAAGTATTATCATATAAGTACCTTATCCAGCAACTGATTACTTCTTCTTCTTTGGCCTGTTCAGATCAAGGAAAGCAATATATTGAGGATAATTTCTCTTCCAGTGATTCTGCTTCTTATAAAAGAAGCACTCTATCTGACTTTAATCAGTCTTGAACTTGAGTTTTTGGGACTGACTCCCAGCACCAGGCACCTTCTTATTCTTCTTCTTTTTTTTTCTTAAAGAGACGACGACTACCCGAAGAAGATCCTCCCACTAGATTCATTGTCTTCTTGTAAAGCTAGTGATCTTTCTCAAAAGTCTGTAGCAACCCCAACAGACCGTGGTAGTTGACTACAGGCTTCGTCATTCTGAAATGACTGAGGAACGATAGGTAGGACTTGGGTAGAGAGTTTTGGATCGTATCCTTTTCCAGCTGTTCATGCAAAGGAAAACCAAGTTTACTCAATTTTTTAATCTGCTCGATTATGTACAATACATGATCAGTAACAGATGCACCATCCCTCATCCTGGTATTGAAAATGATGCAACTAGTCTTGTGCCACTCAACGTCGTCAGGAGTACCAAAAGAATCCCTCAACACTTGAAGTATTTCCTCTGACTGAGCTTCTTCAAACTTCCGGCTAAACTCGTCATTCATAGAGGCCCACATGATGCAACGAACCATGATGCGGTCGTTGAACCACTTCAAATAAGTATCTCAGATCGCTCCTCGGGCATTAGGAGCAGGCTCCTCAGGTATCGGATCTGTTATTACATAAAGGAATCGCTCGTGCTCCAAGATAATCTTTAATTTCTAATACCAATTATCAAAATTTGATCTGATAAGCTTCTCATTATCCAACAATGATCGGAGTGACAAGTTTGAGGCCATATCTGCACGCACAAAGAAAGAATAAAGTCTAATTAGTATATGAATTTATTAATCCTAAAGACTTGGATTTTAGTCTAAAAGTCTTCCTACTGTTTTATATGAATTGGTAGTCTCTACCTTCAATTCGAAGAATTATCTTAATTCCTTAACAGGTATTAGAATCTACACAGACTACATATAGGTCCAAGGATGGCTCGATCAATCCATATGCATCTATGGGTAGGTTCTCCACCAATTATTTCTTCAAACAACTTCTAGTATTTGATTTAGCCTCATATTTTATTTCAGTAGGTGATGGGCCTCTATTAAAAGTTTTGGTTAGATCAAACCATTAACATGAACCTACACAGTGATTCTATCTAATGAGTCATCAAACTCGAGGATGGCTCGATCAACCCAACCATCATCAGATAGTTCATCAAAGTCATCATATAATGAATGATAATTCCATCATTCAGAGAGAATACCAGACGGATGGCGCCTGCAATATCAATCAGAAAGAATGGACCCATTATCACTCACCTTAATGGGAGGCTATGATCTAGTTATCACCATAACTAGCTCATTTTAGGGATCTAATAATTTAGAGGGTTTAATCAATTTAGAGAAAAGAGAAGAGAAAAAAAGATCAATCAGTAGACCATAATCCTCCTACTGACTTCACTAAGTTACTGAATCGGGTTAGATCATGCTGATTGAATTGGCTCCTAGATCAGTCACACTAATCAATCTTATTGGCATAGGCTAACTCAAATCACTTAGCGATCTAATCAAAATCTAGTTCACCAAATTGGCCAGATAAGTGAGATCGATGGGAGGGTCTGCTAAGCTTGCCTTAGACATCATCGAAATGGTCAGGTAAGCCGCTCTCAATTAAAAACCACCAGTCGAAATGCCAAACTTACCTTAGACATCAATTGATTAACTAGTTTTGATTTGACCAATCTAATGATTCAGGTTCAACCACTGAGCTACAATCAAAGTTCATTTGGTCTAATCACAGATATGGACTTGACCATCTACAACTATTATACTAGAGAAATCCTGATTAATCTAATTCAACATTTGGTTAGACTTAATCAATTTCTCTACATGATCAATCAATTCTTTGATTTTAACCTTAGGTATAATCCAATTAAAGAGAATGACCTGATTTGAGCTAACCCATGCCCCATATTTTATGTAATGTCATTAGATTTAAATTATAATTCTAGATCCAATCAGCTTGATACTTAATTCTTAATTAAGTTTTGCATCAACATGGTTAAGGTTTCGACAATAATTTTTCATGTAAACTTTTTACATCAAGTCATAAAATCTTTTAGATCAAATCTAATTTTTTATGATTTTAAACCAAAATAATTTTTGATTAAACAAGATTAGATGTAACTAACCATCTTCACAACTTGCATCACATATAACAACACCTAGGGTTTCAAGATCTAAGGTTTTGCAAGAAAGTAAATTTTTTTTTTGCTTTTTTCTTCATGGGACCTCACAGTGGCACCCCTACATGCCATGAAGAGCATCCTATTGAATGGAAGGAGAGGATCATGAAATCCTACTTGCTCCTATGACCGGACGGCCTGGTGATTATCCAATCCGAGTACTTTGCTACTCAGAACATCTAATCTAAATAATTAAAAATCAGATCTAAAAATAAACTAATTTAGATCTAATCTAAATCATAAATAATCATATCTAATAATAAAAAATTAGATCTAAAGGTATAATAGATCATATCAAAACAACCTGGCTCTGATACCAGTTGAAGGAAACATCGATAGTGCTATGCATGCAATTTTAAAATTTTTATGCAGTGGATGAATAAGATTAAACTATTTAATCTAAATCACATGTATAAGATCTAATCTAGACTACCATACCATGAAGAAAATATAAAATATGATATACTTTAGATCTGAAAATAAAAATATACATCAATCTCATCGATGCTGAAATCCTAGATGTAACTTTTAGATCTAACTATATGATCAAAATAAATTAGTAATAATTATCAAATTAATTTTATCTTATTCTCCTCTGGTTCAACACTTGGAGATTATATTTTTTAGGTAGCTTATAGCCACATGAAGTCATCTGGCCTCTATAGAAAAATTCACACAAAGACTGGCACAGATCAGGGGCTCGGAGATGCTAGTCTACGAATAACTTCGATAGCTGATCTCTTCCTTCTTCTACAAGCACCTTAGACATTCCAAAGTGATAGGAGATCTGGAGGAGGAAGAGAGGAGGAGGAGAAGAGGCTTTAGAAATAAAAAATCTATAAGAGAATTGATCATGGAACATCCAAGAGAGGGGTCCCTTTTTTATAGACTAGGAATTAGGACTTTCCAAGAAAGGGTGCCATGAATCAATGCCAAAACACCTTTTTGGTGTCCCCAAAAATTCTAAAAAAATCATTAGGATGTAGAGAAGATATCAAGAGTCTCACACACTAAATAATTCCTTAATAAAAGTAAGAAAAAAAATAATATAACTCTAACAATATACTATATATGAAAAATTTCTTTCCTAGTCTACATCTTATCTCTAATTCGGATCACATTCGAATTAGGAAAGAAATAATATTATAGCTCATCAGCTATAGCTGACCACCCTTATTGGATTCTCTCTCATAATGCCAAAAATTACAATCTAAATCCAATTAGGCATGGAGAAATTAGCATGGATCCAGATGTAGTGCAAAAGATAAGGATAGAGTCCTAGTCTAACTTGGACTCCTTATTGCTAATTTAATTCTAATTCAAATCAAATTTGGATTGAAACCACTGATAGAAATGAATCTAATCCAATTAAAAATTTAAATATTTTATCAAATTTTTAACCCAATTAGGAGTTAGTCGAGTCTAAATCTTGATCGAATCAGGATCAAATTTCTCTTGTAATCGAGTTTGATCATATCAATCCCAATCTGAGTCGAACTGAATCTAATTCAATTAGACTTATTCCAAAGCTCTTTACTCAATCAAATTAAGTCAATTAATAATTTAATTACTAATTAATTTTTTATAAATGGTAGAGTTTCAGTCTTAGTGGGACTCTCCTACAGAGTTCTAGTCTAAGTAGGACTCTTCACCAGAGTCACAATCCAATTGGACTCTTCAGCCATCAAATCTGATCAAATCTTCTAATACGTGTAACCCCATAGGTTCAAACCTAAGTCAGTAGCATAAGAATAACTTTCTATACCAATCGATGTAACCATCTAGTAATGATGATCCGATGATCAGATAGGCCGAAATATTGCAGAGCAACCTTCTAGAATCTACTGACATATGGTTACCATATAATTCATCTCTTTGACCCAAATGCTCAAGGTGATCTAGGGTTTAACTATCAATCCTAATTAAGTTGACCACATTGTATTTCAATATTTTCAATCCATCTCATGGATTACCCTGACCAAGATTTTATTGAATTGAAATACACTGATGCATATCTCCTACCAATTCAAAGGGATCAATTCCATCTTAACTCACACACCGACACGATAAGTACTTGACTGCACCCAGTATCCTTCCGTTACTAAGTTAAAAACTTAGATGATCTGATACTAAAGTACAATGAGTTGCTTATAAGTCACCGTGGTAGTCTCAGGTCGGAGGGACAATAATACCCATACTGAAGGAACCAGATCTAGGGTTTTAGGGTTAGATCTTGAAATTTTTTTAAGATCATGCAGTGAAAGACTAAAATAAATCAAAATTTATCTTATAAAATTAAAGAATCCCTAGATATAAGATCTTATTACATGATTATTACATGGTATTAAATCAAAAATTAAAATATTAAGAGCAAGAACTACATGTTGATCATATCAACATGTTTCTATACTACATCTAATATATGTAAAATATAATAGATCAGATCTATTACCTTGCAAGTTAGACATTCTAACTTTGCTGATCCGGACTTGAGGATGATGTTGTGAGCCGCACATACATCCGACCTCTAGGAGTCATCCACACGAGCTCACGAATCACAATCAGAAGTCCTGGTCCAGGAAATCAGCACAGTGTGCTAGTACTGTGCTGATCCTTCTTCGATGGTCGATCAGATACCTCCTTCTTCTTGATTTAGACTCTTCCAAAGATAAGAAGTAGGACAAAGAGTTTTAGATGTGAGACACTCTCAGAAAACTCACAGATGGAGGAAGAGAAGAGGTGAACTCAGCAACCCTAGAAGAAGACCCTCTTCTTCTTCTCTTTGCTCTTCCCCAGACACATAGTTTTGTGTCTATTATATCTCCACGCTCCATTACTCTCTCTCTGATTTTCACATACCCCAAAGGTCTCTCAAATCTCTATAATTCACAAAAATTTTAAGAAAAATTTTATTTTAAATAATGAGATATGAAGAGTCCTTTTCTAGGTCAAATACCTAGTCAAAAAAAATCCAAACAAGGCAAGAAAAAGGGCGCCCAACTCTTGGGTGCCCCCTCCTTCTTTTTCTATCATGGACCACCAGCATAGGGCACATAATATGTTTCATAAAAGCCACAAAAATCTTAAAAAAAATCTGGATAAAATCAGTGCCATTTGGAAAGAGTTTTGGTTTCCTAAAACTCTATCTCATAGAATTTGAAATCCAAACTAATTCCTACTTTGACTTGATCCATAACCACATTCCATGTAAGAGAGAAAGAGTGAAAAGTTTTGGGTGTGTGTGAAGACCTGGGAGAGAAGGTTTTATCATACAAAATAAGAGAGAGTGGGCGTGGGGGGCATGGGGGGCTAAGATGGCGCAAGGTGGAATCCTAGTCTTACTAGGATTCAATCTATGACTTGTTCAAATTTGGTTTTTCAAACCAAATCAAATCAAAACCAAATCAATCTAATTAAAATAGGTCTTAACATAATTAAAAACTTAATTTAATTAGATTAAATTAGATTTGAATCTGATTTAATTTTTTAATCGAATTAGAAATTAGGTTGACCCAAGTCCTAATTGAACTAGGACTAATTTTTTCTTGCACTTGGCTTATCCAATAAACTAATTGGACTTGATCCAATCAAGCCCAAACCAAATCTAATTAAATCATATTCAATTAGATTTAATCTCAGTCCATTGGCTTAATCAAATTAAGCCAATTAGTAATCGAATTGCTAATCAATCCTCCTGCAACACTTGCACTAGGTTAAATGTCAATCGTATTGATCGTTTAACCCTAGAACGATTCTTAATCGTTGATCAACCATCCGATCGGATCATGAACTCTAATGTGTATGACCTCATAGGTCCGAACCTAAGCTGATAGCATAGGAATAAATTTTTATACTAATCAAAGTGACCATCTAGCAATGATATCCGACGGTCGGATAGGTCGAATGTGTAGAACAACATCCTTAGAACCCATGCGGATATAGTTTCCATATAATTCATCCCCTTGACCAAAATACTCATAGGACACCTCAGAGTTCAACTATCAACTCTGATCAGGTTATTCACATTGTATTTCAAAATATCAAATCCATCTAATGGATTACCCAGGTCAAGGTTTTGCTAAATTGAAATACAGCGACTCATTCTTCTCCAACTCTTGGAGTGGTCAATCCCATCTTGATCACACTCTGACTTTACAAGTACTTGACTGTGCCCAGAAGCCTTTCATCACTAAATTAAAAATTTAGTTAGTCCAGTACCAAAGCACAGTGAGTTGCTTGCACGTCACTGAGCCAATCTCAGGTCTAAGGGATACTTATACCTATATCCCATCAGAGATATTCTCGACAGCAGAATACTCTGGAGTTGGTCACGTTCAATGATGATGTACCCTTACATCTCATCTGTATGCCATACCGGTATCTCCATACTCCTTGGTTAAGAGGACAACCAACCCATATAGCCTACAGCGACCTATGCTCGATAGAAACTATCGTCCTTATTAACAGCCTATCATTTGGTCGTGAACAATTTTAAGGACTAATCGATAAATCCTCTCTTTATCGAACCTAGATAGTCCTAAGGACTTTATCACAACAACGAAGTTCATTAGAAAATGATAACTTGTGATGAAAATATCAAAAATATATTTTATTTATTAACAAATCAATTACAATATAAGGTTGCTTAACCATCAACAGATTGACGATTGGCTTTTGAGATATTTTTCTTAATAACTCCCACTTGTCCTAAAACCACTCGGCACAGTATCTAATACCCATCTTCAACTTGTGGTTGTCAAACTCCTATATCGCCAGGGCTTTAGTGAAGGGGTCGACCAGGTTCTCCTTTCCGTTGATCTTCTGAAGATCGACGTCACCTCAATCCACGATCTCCCAGACTAGGTGGAAGCGATGCAAAATGTGCTTCGTCTGCTAGTGTGCTTTGGGTTCCTTCGCCTGAGCTATGGCACCAGTGCTGTCGCAGTGGAGCAGGATTGGATCATCGAGGGAGGGTACTACTCCGAGCTCGGTGATGAATTTTCTCAGCCACATAGCTTCCTTCGCGGCATCCGATGCTGCGATGTACTCCGCCTCACAAACAAAGTCTACCACAGTATGCTGCTTAAAACTCTTCCAGCAGATGGCTCT
Organism: Elaeis guineensis; assembly: GCF_000442705.2. NCBI lineage: Eukaryota > Viridiplantae > Streptophyta > Magnoliopsida > Arecales > Arecaceae > Elaeis > Elaeis guineensis. The sequence goes on along the minus strand of NC_025993.2, from coordinate 10,663,017 downwards.
ACCATTCAGAGTAAAGATATAATCCGACATGCTTCTACTGTCATCATGGTCAGATTGAAAGCTGGAGTCTGTGAACCCCACAAGTTTCAGATCTGACTCGCCATAAACCAACCATTGATCCTTAGTATTTCTCAAATACTTAAGGATGGCTTTAACCACTTTCTAGTGATTTTCTCCAGGATCAGATTGGTATCTACTCACTACTCTTAGTGAGTATGCCACATCTGGCCTTGTACATGTCATGACATATATGATAGATCCCATGGTCGAAGCATATGGGACTCTACTCATACGCTCTCTCTCTCTTCAGGAGTTGTCAGACAATCCTTCTTAGAGAGAAAAATTTCATGGCCTATCGGTAAATAGCCCTTCTTGAAATTTTTCATGCTGAACCTCTTCAGCACAGTGTCTATGTACGTAGACTGGGATAACCCAAGCATCCTTTTAGATCATCCCTATAGATTTTCATCCCTAGGATGTAGGATGCTTCACCCAAGTCCTTTATGGAGAACTATGATGACAACTAAACTTTTATTCCCTGTAGTGCGGGGATGTCTTTCCCGATTAAGAGAATGTCATCTACGTACAGGATAAGGAATACCATAACTTGACCATTTGCCCATTTATAAATGCAGGGCTCTTCTCCATTCTTAACGAAGCCATACGTTTTGATCACCTTATCAAAATGCATGTTCCAACTCCAAGAAACTTGCTTCAATCCATAAATGGATCTCTGAAGCTTGCACACTTTGGACTCATCTGTGGATGTAAACCCCTCAGGTTGTATCATATACACCTCTTCGGTCAGGTCTCCATTCAGGAAAGCTATTTTTACATCCATCTGTCAGATCTCATAATCCAGATGGACTGCTATTGCAAGTATTATTCGAATGGATTTGAGCATTGCCACAGGGGAGAACGTCTCGTTATAGTCAATACCATAATGTTGACGATATTCTTTGGCAACCAGACGAGCTTTATAGGTCTCCACCTTTTCATTTGCGCCCCTCTTCCTTTTGAAGACCCATTTACACCCAATGGGTTTAACCCCTTCAGGTGGGTTAACCAAAGTCCATACATCATTGACCTTCATGGACTCTATTTCAGATTTCATGGCTTCAAGCCATTTCTCAAAATCAGGTCTCTGCATTGCATCCATACAGGTGATTAGATCCTCATCATTCTCATCGAGTTCGATGGGATTACCGTCCCGGATCAAGAAGCCATAGTATCTATCCGGTTGATGCGGTACTCTATCGGATCACCTTAATGGTGGAGGTACATTGGGCTCCAGATCTGATCTAATCAAATTCGACTCAGGTTCAGCTATTGGTGTCAGTCCTTCTACCTATTGAACTTCATCAAGTTCAACCTTAGAGGCAACGGTTCCTTCACCAAGAAACTCCTTTTCTAAAAAGATTGCCTTAAGGCTGACGAACACCTTTTGTTCATCAGCATGGTAGAAAAAATATCCTTTGGTCTCTTAAGAGTACCCTATGAATGTGCATTTGTCAGACCTAGGTCCGAGTTTATCTATAACTAACCATTTGACATAGGCCGGGCACCCCCAGACCCTAAGGGGCAAAACCCATCATGGATCGGACCATGTCTAACAGAGTCTGATTTCTCCTTTCAGACACACCATTATGCTGTGATGTTCCTGGAGGAGTCCATTGGGAGAGAATCTCATTCTCTCCTAGATATGTGAGAAATTCACCAGAAAAGTATTCCCCTGCTCAGTTAAATCGAAGAGTTTTAATACTCTTTCCAGTTTATTTTTCTACTTCACTTCAAAATCGTTTGAATATTTCAAATGAATCCGACTTATGTTTCATCAGGTAGACATATCCATATCTGGATAGATCATCCATAAAAGTGATGAAGTAGAAATATCCACCTCTAGCACTTACGCTCATGGGCCCGCATACATCAGTATGTACTAGGCCCAAGAGCTTAGTAGCTCTCTCACCTTTTTCAATAAAAGGTGACTTAATCATTTTACCAAGAAGACAGAGCTCACAGGTTGGAAGTGATTCACAATCACTAACTTCGAGGATTCTCTCTTGAGTCAACTTATTTATCCTGTTCTTGTTTATATGACCTAGCCTACAATGCTATAAGTAGATATCTGATACACTATCTAATCTAAGGTGCTTGCTAGTAGAATAGACTACGTTAACAGGTTGTGATAACATATACACATCATTGTTCAAATATCCATAAAAAATAGTAACACCATTCATAATGATATTACAAACTTGTTTCTTTATTAAAATTTCATAATCATTTTTGGCCAGAAGGCCTACAGAAATAACATTTAAAAAGAAACTGGGATAGAAATGACAATCATTAAGAACAACGGTATGGGACTCAAATACAAGTTTCAAGATTTTTAATGCTAGAACTGGAACTGATCTTCCATCTCCAACGTTCAAAAACCTCTCACCTTGCTCGAATCTCCTACTGAACTGCAACCCCTGCAATGAATTGCAAATATGGTAAGGACTACCAATATCCAATACCCAGTCAGTTATATCACAAATAAAAAAATTGCAAGGAGTTATCATATAAATACCTTATCCAACAACAGCTTGCTTCTTTCTCTACCTGTTCGGATCTAGGGAGGCAATATACTGAGGACAGTTCCTTTTCCAATGCCCCCGCTTCTTGCAAAAGAAGCATTCAGCTTGACTCTTATTGGGCTTGATCTTTTTGGTCTGGCCCTGCACTGATGTCCCAGCCTGAACTTGCACCTTCTTCACTTTCTTCTTCTTGTTCTTCTTCCCTTTCTCAAAGGATCGAGAACCAGAAGACGAACCTCCCACTAAGTTCACTGACTCATTATGGAGTTGGTGATCCTTCTCAAAGTTCTGAAGCAACCCCAGTAACCCGTGGTAGTTTACTTCAGGCTTTGTCATTCTATAATGAGTGAGGAATGAGAGATAAGACTTGGACAGCGAGTTCAGTATTGCATCTTTCCCAAGCTGCTCATGCAAGGGAAAGCCGAGCTTGCTCAAATGCTTCATCAGCTCGATCATGTACAATACATGATCAGTGATAGAGGCACCATTCCGTATTTTGGTGTTGAAGATGGCACAACACTAGTTGTGCCTCTCCACATCATCAGGTGTGCCAAAAGCATCCTCCAACACTTGAAGCATGTCCTTTGACTGAGCCATCTTAAATCTGTGACTGAACTTGTCGCTCATGACAGCCAGCATGATGCAGCGCACCATGGTCCGATCACTGAGCCACTTCTGGTAAGTATCTCTGACTGTTCCATGTGCATTGGCAGCTGGCTCCTCAGGTGCAGGATCTGTTATCACATATAGGATCCGTTCATACTCCAGAACTATCTTCAACTTTCGGTACCAGCTACCGAAGTTGGGTCCCACCAACTTATCATTGTCCAACAATGATCAGAGCGATAGGGAAGTGGCCATATCTGCACAAAAAAAATCATAATCTAATTAGTAATTGATTCATTAAATCTAAAGATTTGGACTTTAATCAAAAAGTTTCTCTCACTAATTTTTTGAATTGGTAGCCTCTATCTCCAATTCGAAGAATTATCCTAATTCCTTAGTGGGTACTAGAATCCACATAGACTGCACACAAGTCCAACTTTGGTTGGCCAACCCATATACATCTAAGGGTAGGTTCATAACCAATTATTTCTCTAAATAATTTCTAATAATTTTAATTTTGCCCCAGTCCCTAATCAGTAGGCTTTGGCCTCCACTGAAAAGGTCTGGTTACGTCCAACCATTAACATGACCATACTTGGCCCATCTAGCCAATGAATGATTAGGCCCAACTTTGGTTGGCTAACCTAACCACCATTTAGAAAGATGCGGTCAAGTAATCATATTATGAATGATAATTCCATCAGCCGATAAGCATCAGGCCTTTGGGCCTCCAATGATTATCCAACAGATGGACCCATTATCATCCACTTAATGGGAGGCTATGATCTAGTTATCACCATAACTATTTTATTTTAAGGATCTAATAATTATAGAAGATTTAATTGATTTAGAGGAGGAGGTCAGATGAACCAGCTTATCATGATCCTCTCATTGGCTTCACCAAGTCATCTTAAAGGAGACTATTAAAAGGGCTGGTCTAGGAGTACCTAAATCAGTCACACTGATTTACCTAGCTGACATTGGTCAGCTCGAATAGTCAAGTGATCCGATCAAAATATAATTTCACCAAGAGGTCAGGTAAGTTCGATCGATGGGAGGATCTGCCAAAGCTTGCCTTAGACACCATCAGAAATGGCCAGGTAAGCGGGCTGCCAATTAAAAATTACCAGTTTGGTTATCTTAGACACAACTGATTTAATTAGTTTCGATTAGATCAACCTAACAGTTCATGCTAGACTGCTTAGCCAAGAATCAAGTCCATTTGGTTCTCGTTAAAGATATGGACTTGACCAACTATAACTATTGTAATTGATCTAGAGAATCCTTGACCTAATCTAAAACAACAATTGATTAGATTTAGTCAATTCTCTAATTAAGTCCATCTTTAATCTAACCTTAGGTCTAACCCAATTAATGGACCTAATTCTCACTAACCCATTAACCCAATGTGTTATGGTTTGTGTCTTAGGTTTTTCAATTCACAATCTTAGAACCTAATCAAACAACTTCTTAATTCTCAATTAAGTTTTGGGTTGAGGGTTGGGGTTCGGCTTTTCGAAAATAATTATCATGTTTGTAAAATATTTTTATAACATGGTTCTACCAACCAAGTTGCATGTTTGATTCATAATCAAAATGCAAGTGAAATAAGCATGAAACTACTTTAGATCTTAATCTAAACAGGTTCATGTAATTGAAACAATTTCAACTTTAAACTGCGCAAATTTTTCAGACAAATATATGATGGTTCTTTGCACGGAAATTATTAACAAAAAGATTTTATTTTAGATTTTAATATCTTTTAAATCTAATAAATTATAAATTTAATCTAGATCATATCTAACAAATTTATGATTAAAGATAGATCTACACGAAATAGGACAATCTTTGCACTATAAGGGGTAAACCTACAATTCGTGATTGATCTAAAAATTTTAATTTTAGATTTAACAATCAGATTATAAATTAGATTTAATCAAAAAAATAATCTAAGTATGTATAAATAATCATATAATAAACAACCTAGGCTCTAATACTAATTGAAGGAACCAGATCTAGGGTTTCAGGGTTAGATCTTGAAACTTTTTCAAGATCATTCAGCGGAAGACTAAAATAAATCAAAATTTATCTTATAAAATTAAAGAATCTCTAGATCTAAGATCTTATTACATGATTATTACATGGCATTAAATCAAAAATTAAAATATTAAGAGCAAGAACTACATGTTGATCATATCAACATATTTCTATACTACATCTAATGTATGTAAAATATAATAGATCAGATCTATTACCTTGCAAGTTAGACGTTCTAACTTTGCTGATCCGGGGTTAAGGATGATGTTGTGAGCCGCACACATGTCCGGCCTCTAGGAGTCATCCACATGAGCCCACGAATCACGATCAAAAGTCTTGATCCAGAAAATCAGCACAGTATGCTAGTACTGCGTTGATCCTTCTTCGATGGTCAATCAGATGCCTCCTTCTTCTTGATTTGGACTCTTCTAAAGATGAGAAGTAGGAGAAGGAGTTTTATATGTGAGACACTCTCAGAAAACTCACAGATGGAGGAAGAGAAGAGGTGAACTCAGCAACCCAAGAAGAAGATCCTCTTCTTCTTCTCTTTGCTCTTCCCCAGACATATAGTTTTATGTCTATTATATCTCCACACCCCAATACTATTTCTCTCTGATTTTCATATGCTCCAAAGGTCTCTCAAATATCTATAATTTATAAAAATTTCAAGAAAAAATTTATTTTAAATAATAAGATATGAAGAGTCATTGTCTAGGTCAAATACCTAATCAAGGAAAATCCAAACAGGACAAGACAAGGGGCACCCAACTCTTGGGTGCCCCCTCCTTCCTTTTCTACAGTGGACTTCCAGAAAAAGATGCACAATATATGCCATAAAAGTCATGAAAGTTTCAAAAAAAAATTGAGTAAAATTAGTGCCATAAGGAAAGAGTTTTGGTTTCCTAAAACTCTATCTCATAGAATTTGAAATCCAAACTAATTCCTACTTTGACTTGATCCACAACCACATTCCATGTAAGAGAGAAAGAGTGAAAAGTTTTGGACATGCGTGAAGACCTAGGAGAGAAGATTTTGTCACACAAAATAAGAGAGAGTGGGCGTGGGGAGCATGGGGGGCTAAGGTGGCACAAGGTGGAATCCTAGTCTTACTAGGATTCAATCTATGACTTATTCAAATTTGGTTTCTCAAACCAAATCAAACTAAAATCAAATCAACCTAATTAAAATAAGTCTTAATATAATTAAGAACCTAATTTAATCAGATTAAATTAGATTTGAATCTGATTTAATTTTCTAATCGAATTAGAAATTAGGTTGACCCAAGTCCTAATTGAACCAGGACTAATTTTTTCTTGCACTTGGCTTATCCAATAAATCAATTGGACTTGATCCAATTAAGTCTAAACTAAATCTAATTAAATTATATTCAATTAGACTTAATCTCAGCTCATTGGCTTAATCAAATTAAGCCAATTAGCAATCGAATTGCTAATCGATCATCCTGCAATACTTGTACTAGGTTAAATGTCAATCGTATTGATCGTTTAACCCTAGAATGATTCTTAATCGTTGATCAACCATCTGATCGGATCGTGAACTCTAATATGTGTGACCTCATAAATTCGAACCTAAATCAGTAGTACAGAAATAAATTTTTATACCAATCGAAGTGACCATCTAGCAATGATACCCGACGGTCGGATAGGTCGAATGTGTAGAACAACATCCTTAGAACCCATGCGGATATAGTTTCCATATAATTCATCCCTTTGACCAAAATGCTCATAGGACACCTCAGAGTTCAACTGTTAACTCTGATCAGATTGTCCACATTGTATTTCAAAATATCAAATCTATCTGATGGATTACCTTGGTCAAGGTTTTGCTAAATTGAAATACAACGACTCATTCTTCTCCAACTCTTGGAGTGGTCAATTCCATCTTGATCACACTCTGACTTTGCAAGTACTTGACTGTGCCCAAAAGCCTTCCATCACTGAATTAGAAATTCAGTTAGTCTAGTACCAAAGTATAGTGAGTTGCTTGCAAGTCACTCAAGCGATCTCAGGTCTAAGAGACACTTATACCTATATTCCATCAGAGACATTCTCGACAGCAGAATGCTCTGAAGTTGGTCACGTTCAATGATAATATACCCTTACATCTCATCTGTATGCCATACCAGTTTCTCTACACTCCTTGGTTAAGAGGACAACCAACCTATATGACCTACAACGACCTATGCTCGATAGAAGCTGTCATCTTTATTAACAGCCTATCATTTGGTTGTGAACAGTTTTAAGGACTAATTGATAAATCCTCTCTTTATCGAACCTAAATAGTCCTAAGGACTTCATCACAACAATGGAGTTCATTAGAAGATGATACCTTATGAAGAAAATATCAAAAATATATTTTATTTATTAACAAATCTATTATAATACAAGGTTGCTCAACCATCAACAGGTTGACGATTGGCTTTTGAGATATTTTTTCCAACACATATCCTTTACGAGCTACTCTTGACAACAGAGTGCTCGGCACATGGTCACGTTCGATACGAATGTACTTCTATATTCTATCTGCATGCCATAATAGTATCTCCACACTCCTTGATTAAGAAAACAACCAACTCATATGGCACACAATGACCTACACTTGATATCACTATCATCTTAGTAATAGCGTATCATTTGGTCGTGAATATTTTAAGAACTTAATGATAAATCCTCCTTTATCGATTAAAATATAGTCCTAGGGACTTCATTACAATAGAAGAGTTTAAAGATGATCAATTTGTAATAAAAATACTAAATAACTTTTATTAATAAAAATTTATATACAATTTACAAGATGAGCACAATCATCTAACGATTGGCTTTTGGACACATTTTCTAATATTGGAGCCAAAAATTAAATCCTAAGTTGTATGACATCTGAAGAGTATCTTCTTGGTGTCATTTTGATAGCAAGATCAAAAGCAACTAGGGTTTGGTGTAATCGTGATGCAAGTTCGAAGCCGACAGTGTTCTTGAGAAAACAAGATTGTGGCTGCGCACTGGTTGGGAAGGACCTTGACCAACTTTCATGTGGATCACTGTTGAAGGACTTTTACCTTCAGGTCTTGTGGAGAGCACCAATGTATCACTTTTTTATTTTGGTTAAAGTATAATATTCTATCTCTTTGCATGCTTGAATTTGCTTTAATTGTGTTCGACAAGATGATTTTAGGATTTTGAGTTCGGCTTAATAGTTTTATTTGATAAAGCTATTGATTTATGTATTTTAAAAAATTTTAAAAATTATTTTTTGCTGTATGGTCAGAATCTAACAGTGGTATCAAAGCCACCTTTGTCTGATTTGATCAAACAAGTACAATATAGTAGCTTAGAATTGTTCTTGTTAATATCCTGCCAAAAATATAGCATTATTTTTGCATCGATTCTTCAAATTCAAAAAAAATATATTTTTGACTTTTTATGAACCATGATTCTAAATTTTAATTATTAAATTATAAATTTATGATAATTTGAAATTTTATTATCATAGTTGTATGGTGATTAAATCAATGTATAGCTAATAAGAGTGTTATACATGCCTAATTAGATTAGAGTATGTTATATTATATGATTTTGTTAGTCATATGTTATGACTTTGGTTGCACCCTTATATATTTTTTTGGTATGATAATTTGTTTGCTATTTTGAATAGTAGAAGCATGCAAATTTGCATAATTTATATTGTATATTTTATGTACTTATATAGTTAGGATGTGTCGAGACCAGTTTAAAGTCTCTCGTAAAATTATATTAAGTTGTAATGTCGGGATTTACTTATAAATCAAAAGTTAAATTTGTAAGATCAATTGGTGTTGAAGAAAGTATGAAAGATAATTTTCTAATTAGATCTGTATGCTAGCCTGGCCAACTCTGTTGGTGTCTAGAAAAGCTATGGAGAGCCTCCCACCTACTTACCTGACCAATTTGGTCTTCTTAAATTTCGGACTTAGATTGATTAGTGATGTAGATGTTACAAGGACCTTCTTTCAAACTTGGTTGATAAAGTATGTCAAGATCGTAGTGAGCTTGTTTTGCTATCCACAAGACTTACAATAAAAATTGACATGATGTTGATCAAGTGCACATGGATGCTTATGGCATATTTGAATAGTATTGCTTTGTTGTGCTATCCATAAGGGCGGCATTGTTTAAGTATGACTATATGGGGTTGAAGGGTCAACTTAACTAAAACACTATAATTTGTTGTGCTATCCATAAAACTATATGTGATCCAGAGGCCAGAATAAAAGATGTTGAGAATTGTAAAGGTACAATTGGTAAAGAGTTATCTACTCTTGAACTCATGAATATTTATTGTGCTATCCACAAAATATTTGTGAGGAATAGGGATCTCAACCCCACCAAAAAATATTAGTATATTTCTTGATTTTCATATTTGAGAGCTATAAAGTTCGATAAAATAGTGGGAGACACAATTAGATAAAAGTTCTAGTCTAGTTGTAAATGTCTTCATGAGTTGTCCGCTTATATTGTGTTCTTGTCATTATAGATTAACTACACTTATGGCATCCTCACTATCAGTTAGAGATATCCTAGATACTAACAAATTGATCGGATCCAACTATGTCGACTGGTTAAGAAACTTGAGAATTGTTCTCACTCAAGAGAAAGTCTCCTATATACTGGATACACCTGCTCCAAATTCTCTTGAAAAAGATGCTTTCGAGGAGGAAAGGGCTACATACAAGATGTGAAAAGATGACAGTGTGACTGTCAAATATATCATGCTTGTCTCCATGAGCAACGAGCTTCAGAGGCAGCATGAGGACACGGACGTTCCCTCTATTCTCCTTAATCTTAAGGAGTTATATGGGGAGCAAAGTCGAACTGCTCGATATAAGATATCGAAGTAGTTGTTCCATGCACGTATAACTGAAGGCTCTTCTGTGCAAATGCATATCCTAAAGATGATTGATTTGATCACTCATCTGGGACAGCTGGATTTTGCCATGGATGGTGAACTAATCCAGGATTTGATCCTGCAGTCTCTTCCTGACTCTTTTTCTCAGTTTGTCATTAATTATCATATGAACAAATCGAACATCAGCTTGCCTGAGTAGCTGAATATGTTAAAAATAGCAGAGAGCTATTTCAAGGGTGAAAAGGCGCAAATTCTTCATATTGATAAGATCAGCAAGAAGAAGGTGAAGAAGGGTTCAAAGAAAAAGCTAAACCCTAAGACTGGCATCTCCAAGAAGAAGGTGAAGAAGATCTCTGCCAAAGGTACTTGTTATCACTACGGCAAGGAGGGCCACTGAAAGAGAAATTGCAAGGAGTACCTTGCAACCATAAAATCAGCAAACATTGCTAAAGGTTTGTATATGATACAAGCTAATTTATCATTAAGTACTTCAATGTCAGATTCTTGGGTATTAGATACCGCCTGTGGTTCACACCTTTGCAAATCGTTGCAGAGCCTACAGGGAATAAAAAATCTGAATAAAGGTGACTTTAAGCTGTTCGAGGCAAGTGGAGAGTCCATTCAAGCCGAAGTCATAGGAACCAGGATTTTGAAGTTGCCTTCGAAAAAAATTTTGAAACTAAAAATTTGTTATTACATTCCAAATATTATTAAAAATATTATTTCTGTACCATTATTATTGGAATAAGGTTTTAAAATAATTACAAAGAACAATAATTATTCTATATATTTTTTAATGAATATTATGAAAGTATTTTTATCGATAATAGTCTTATATTTCTTACACTTAATGATAATGTGCTTTATATTAATAATATGAAGAAAAGAAAGAGAGGGGATGTGAATGTCACATACCTCTAGCACTGCAGACTTGGCCATACAAAAGATTTAAGGATTAACAAGTTATACAAAGATAATTTTTTTGATCCTTATGATTATGAATCATATGAAACTTGTGAATCTTGTCTCATGGGAAAAATGACCAAGACTTCATTTACTGGATATGGAGATCGGATGAGTGACATTTTAGACCTTGTACATACTGATGTGTGTGGTCTAATATCGATTCAAGCCAGAGATGGATACTCTTACTTCATCATATTTACTGATGATATGTCTAGGTTTGGATATGTGTATTTAATGAAATACAAATCTGAAGCCTTTGACAAATTTAAAGAGTATCAAAGAATGGTCAAGAAATAAACTGGTAAAAGTATTAAAGCTCTTCGATCGAATCGAGGAGGAGAATACTTGTTTAGTGAGTTCTTTGATTATTTGAAATAAAATGGTATACTCTCTCAATGGACACCTCCTTATACTCCATAATTAAATGAAATTATGGAAAGGAGGAATCGCACCTTATTAGATATGGTGCGATCCATGATGTATTTCACGGATCTTCCATTATCTTTTGGGGATACGTCCTCAATGCTCAGCATATATTTTAAATAAAGTACTTTCAAAATCTATTTCTAGCACTCCATATGAAATATGAAAAGAAAAAAGATCCAATCTTAAACATCTTAAGATTTGAGGCTACCCAACTTATTTAAAAAATATTGATGGACATAAGCTGGATGCTAGATTAGAGAAATACAAATTTGTAGGTTATCCCAAGAAAAGTACAAGATACTACTTCTATAATCCTACTCAACAAAGGGTGTTTGTTGGTAGGCATGCTATTTTTTTGAAGAAAGAGTTTATCCAAGAAGGAGACAGTGGGAGATCTGTTGAACTTGAGAAAGTTTAAAACCTACAATCCATCCAAGATTCATCAAATGGTTCTCAACCAGATGTGCCCTTCGTTGAGGCACAGTCACTGCACACATCTTCTCTCCGAAGGTCGAGTAGAGTGCATAGTGTACCACTCAGGTATGGATTTGTCATTGAGAATGACAACATAACCCACATCATTGAGAATGATGAGCCTACGACCTATTCGGAAGCTATCATAAGTAGTGACTCTGACAAGTGGCTTAATGCCATGAAATTTGAAATGGACTCCATGTATGCCAATCAAGTTTGGACTTTGGTTTATGCGCCTGAGGGTGTGACCTCAATAGGCTGCAAATGGATCTTCAAAAAGAAGATTAGAGCAGATGGTCAGGTAAAGACCTATAAGGCCAAGCTTGTGGTAAAAAGTTTCAAATAAAAACAAGGTGTTGATTATGAAGAAATCTTTTCATCGGTAGCCATGCTCAAGTTTATTCAGATAATGCTTGCTATTACAGCATACCATGACTATGAATCTGACAGATGGATATCAAGACTGCCTTCTTCAATGAAAACCTTAAAGAAGATGTCTATATGACTCAGCCAGAGAGATTTGTCTCAAGTGAGAGAGCAAATCAAGTATGCAAGCTGAATAGATCCATATATGGATTGAAGCAAGTATCAAGAAGCTAGAACATCTGTTTTGATGAGACAGTCAAATCGTTTGGCTTCATCAAAAATATGGATGAACCTTATGTGTACAAGAAGAGTAGTGGGAGTGCTATTATCTTCTTAATCTTGTATGTGGGTGACATACTGTTCATTGGGAATGATATCTCGATATTGCAATCGATCAAAACTTGGCTATCACAAAAGTTTTTCATGAAAGACTTGGATGAAGCATCCTATATACTTGATATAAAGATCTATAGGAATAGATCAAAAAGAATGCTAGGCTTGTCCCAGTCTAGGTACATTGATCTTGTGTTGAAGAGATTTAATATGGAGGGAAGTAAAAAAAATTACTTGCCCATAGGTCATGGCATACAACTCTCTAAGAAGATGTCTCCTAAGACACCTGAAGAGAGAAATAGAATGAGTTCTATTCCTTATACTTCGGCAGTAGGATCAATATGTATGCTATGTTATGTATCAGGACTGATGTGGCTTATGCCTTGGGCATTGTAAGTAGATTTCAGGCTGATCCCGGGAAGAATCATTGAAAAACTGTGAAAAACATACTCAAGTACTTAAGAAAAACTAGAGATATTTTTCTAATATATGGTGGATCTGATTTAAAACTGAAAGGTTATATCAATTCTAGTTTCAATCTGATCTGGATGATAATAAATCGATATCTGGGTATGTGTTCACCTTGTATGGTGGTGCAGTAAGTTCAAAAGTTTCAAACAGCAAACTATTGCTAACTGGGTCATTGAGGCTGAGTATATTGCTGCAAGTGAGGCTGCTAAGAAGGCCGTCTGGATGAAAAAATTTATCATAGAGTTGGGTGTAATTTTCGAGATTGAACAACCAATATCTCTTTATTGTAATAATACTGGGACAGTTGCTCAAGCCAAAAAATCAAGATCTCATCATAAATCCAAGCACATCCTAAGACGGTTCCAACTCATTCGGGAGATAGTCGAATGATGCGATGTGATCGTGGAGTGAGTTGACACCAAAAATAATACAGGGGAGCCATTCACTAAGGCCTTGTCAATGCAGCAGTTTGACCACTACTTTGATAGCATGGGTATCCAGTATAGGAGCGATTGGCTTTAGTGCAAGTGGGAGATTGAAAGAATAATGCTCTACAAGCTAATCACATATGGGATGCGATAGGATATTTTTTATAATTTATCTTTCAAACTTATATAATTGATATTAATATTATTAATAAATAGATATTTTTTATTTCATTATATGCTGTATCTTATTATTCTTAAGATTATAATGAACCCCATAAGTCTGGGCAATAATTTTAGGGTCACGATGAGATCACGCCAATGAGACCTAAATCTTTGATAGCTCTGATATAAAATATTTCTAGTCATTGATATATTGAGTCGGAGATTAATGATACCGGTAAGACTGGCATGTCCTATGTATACTTAGAAATGAGGGTGGTTCATGTCACAACCACTCATGTAGTGACACTAATACAAGGATATGGGTGCTCATTAGAGAATGAGTTTACTTAATTGATCTACGGAAGAATAATCAGATGGAGTCTTACTCACATGTCAACTAATAATTCTCTAGTGGGAGTTGTGTAAGTGATCCTTTGACCTGAGGTCATCATAGTACCTTGTGTACATGAATCTATATTTTAGTTCACAATCTAACTTAATTCTTTGATCCTTATGTGGAGTGTTCTGGACATGGTGAAGTATGCATGAAGGTTGTGAGTGATCAATAAGGGATTAGTCACTCCTAATAAGAAGAGCGAACATCCTATGTGATCTCATAGGATGGTGATTCTGGAAGTTTTTGGTCAAAGCAGGGTGATAATTAGAAAAAATTTCTAATGTATCATCAACTGAATCATCATTTTTAGATCGAGATACATAAAGATAAGTGATTCAGTTTGACATATTTTCATGCCCACAGTTAATCTGGGATGTTGTTTGACTGAAGGATTGAATTACATGAAAACTTGTCACTGAAGGATATTTTGATAATTTTTTACTAAAATTTTAATTTTTTTAGATAGTCATAACATGTTGTTAGATGTTAATATTGACTTGTGGGCTTGACAAAAATTGAAAAAATTTGATTCTGAAATCAATTTGGAAGAGTCCAAGTTGATTGGAACTCTTCGAGTGACCTAATCTCATCGGATTAGGATTACGTCGAAAGTTTGAGTCCACTGCTGACTAGATTTGAAACTCAATAAATCACACACTTTAAGATTTGGCCTTAGACTAATTTAATTAGAGTTTAATATAAATTTTATAGGTTAATTTGATATGCTAGCATATTGTATTAACCCAAGTTCCCAATTTGGTTTGGTTCAAAATATTTGAGCTAACCTAGACTAGTTGGCTTTGACCTAATGGGATTGGGTCAATTTGGATTGGATTCTTATCCAACTTAGACCAATTTTAAGTGGAGAAGGACTCCTCCATGTCCACCAAAAATCACACAAAAATATAATTTCTGCCCACCTCAAATCAGCATGAGAAATAAAGAGTCCTTCTTAAAGAAGGCTCTTTATTAAATGTGTTGCCTTAAAAGATAAATCAGAAATCCTATGTTTTGATGCCAAAAATTAATAAAATTTTTATGGCATGTAGATAAGAAAGATTCCTTCTTTTCTAAGTATCTAAATTATCAAAAATTCACTCGGTGAATTTATTTTGCAAATGGCAAGTTGGAGCACCAAAAGTTGATGCCCCTTCATCCCATGTGACATCCCCTAGTCTCCTATTTATAGGGGATGGCCCAGATGGCTTCAGGCTGAGATTTTTGGGTGAGTTAGAGAGAAGGGATGTAAAAATTATAAAAAAAAATTTAAAAAAATTTTGAGAAAAAAAAGAGGAGAATTTGAGTGGTAAAAGTTGCTATAAGGGTGGTGAGATTTTCAGCAAGTGTTGCTGGAGTGCCCTAGGATTTGGTTTTTCTATATGTTGGAGCTAAAAATTAAATCTTAAGTTGTATGACATCTGAAGAGTGTCTTCTTGATGTCATTTTGGTAGTAAGATCAAAAGTAATTGGGGTTTGGTGCAATCGTGATGTAAGTTCGAAGCCGGCAGTGTTCTTGAGAAAACAAGGTTGCGGCTGCGCATTGGTTGGGAAAGACCTTGGCCAACTTCCATGTAGATCACCATTGGAGAACTTCTGTCTTGAGGTCTTGTGGAGAGCACCAACATGTCATATTTTTATTTTAGTTAAAATATAATATTCTATCTCTTTGCATGCTTGAATTTGCTTTGATCGTGTTCGGCAAGGTGATTCTAGGGTTTTGAGTTCAGTTCGATAGTTTTATTTGATAAAACTATTGATTTGTGTGTTTCAAAAAATTTTAAAAATCGCTTTCCGCTGTGTGGCCAAAACCCAACACCACCCCCTCCCTGGCCCCATCTCCACCGGCCAACACCCTCCCCGGCCTCGTCTCCTCCAACTGCCGGCCACCCCCTCTCCGACCCCGTCTCTACCGGCCGACATCCTTCCTGACCCCGTCTCCATCACCGTCGGTCACCCCCTCCCTGGCCCCATCTTCTCTTTTTTCTTTTTTTTCTTTTTTCCTTTTTTCTCCTTTTTTTCCTTTCTTTTTTTCCTTTTTTTTCTTTTCTTTTTTTCTTTTTCCCCCTCCTCTCTCTCTTCTCTTCCTCCCTCCCCGCCATCGCCCCCTCTCCGACCCCGTCTCCCTCGGCTGCCGGCCGCCCCTCCCTGGCCCTTGTAGCGAAAATTTTGTGCAGGGGCAAAATGATAATTTTAAAACTTTTTCAAAATTACTATTTTACAGTAGAATTATTAATTAATCTCATTAATTAATACTAATTAACCCTACACTAGGATCTAAATATGATACAACAACATGCATTTAAATTTGAAATTCAAATTTGAATCAGTAACCTTTTACAGTACTGTGTTCAGAACACATCACCTTTTACGGGTAGTCGATTACCGCAATCTGATCACCGTCGGGGGGCTCTGATCATCATGTCGCAGCCACACAAATGTTTGACCTCTGCGGATCAACCACAAGAAGCTCCCGTCTGATCAGCTCCTCACGAATGCTAGTTCGTGATTTCACCCTTTTGATGGCAGATGTTGATCGAACTCCTTCGATCAATGTGTCCTGACTCCTCGGATGCTCCGGATCATTTGCATGGTTGCTTGAGAGGCTGATGGATCTCTCCCTGAAATTTGGTGGACTCACGACACTCGTGGCACACCAATGTCACTTCCCAAACCCTAGGTAGAAACCCTAGGGTACACACTAGAAACCCTGCGCTCAATTTTTTTTCTTTTCTTTCTTTTTCTCTCGGAAGGTTTTGGACCTTCACCTTATGCATAAACTTTCCTCACACCCCAAAGTTTCTCTCCTAAAATTTCTATGCACGTCCCACCTTTCTCCTCTTTTAAACAACGTCGAACGTGTCTTATCCGCGTGAGAGGATAAAGATAAGTGGTTGCACATTTGAATTCAAATCAAATTTGAATTCAAATGCAAAACCAACTCATCCCTATCCACTTGTGCATGAGAAGAGAAGGAGCGTCAGTTGATTTGTGCATGGAGAGTTTACACGAGAAATATTTTCTCATGTAAAATATGGGGCGCACAAGATAAGACCATGGCGCATGGATTAGTTGGTTGCTCATTCAAATTCAAAATTTTTTTAAATTTGAATGGCCAACCAACTTATTTTTATCCAGATATTTGGTACACAAGGGTGGGCGTGGGATGGCTTCTGTGTGGAGAAAATTCACAAGAAGTTGCTTCTCGTGAATTTAAATATGCACAGAAGAAGTGAGGTGGCGCAGGGAGAAAAGTCAAGGTGGTTTGAACCTAATTGAGCCAACCTAATCTAAATAGGTTAAGCACAATTAGAATAAATTAAATCTAACTTAATTAAGCTTAATTAGGCTCAATAAAATCCTAATCAAATTAGGAATTAACTAAACCTAACCCCTGATCAAATCAGGGACTAAACCACCTTAGCGATTAGGTCAACATTTAACCTAATCGGGTCAATCCAAACTGAATCCAATTCAATTGGACTTGATCCAAAAATAATTACTCAATCAAATTGAGTTAATTAGCGATCAAATTACTAATTAAACCTCTCATAAATATTGAGTCCAAATCCGATGGGCAATCAGGCATCAGAGACCATCGATATGAAACCCTGATCAAAGAGTTCAAATTTCAAATTCAAAATTTAAAATTCAAAATTTTGACCCCGGTACCCAAAATGTGTGGAACTCATGATCAGAGAATCCTAATTCTCAATCATAGAGTCCCAGACACATAAGACTCATAATCAGCCATCTGATCAGAAAGGAACCACTAATGTGTGTGACCCCGCAGGTTCGAACCTAAACCGGTAGCACAGGAACCAATTCCTGTACTAATCGAAGTGACCATCTAGCAATGGTACCCAATGACCGGATAGGTCGAATAATCACAATCACAACATTCAGAACCTACGTGAATATGGTTACCGTATAATTCATCCCTTTTGACCCCTATGTTTAGGATGACTCAGGGTTAAACTGTCAACCCTGATGATATCATCCGAATCGTGCTCAACTCAATTAGTCCTGTGACTCCTCACTAGGACTACCCTGGCCAAGGTTTTGCTAAATTGAAACACGACTGTACACAGCTCCTAAACTGGAGTGGTCAATCCCATCTTGACACACGCACCGACAAGTCAAGTACTTGACTACACCCAGCAGCCTTCCGTCATTGAATTAGAAATTCAGGTAGTCCAGTGCCTAAGTGCAGTGAGTTGCTTGCAAGTCACCGTGGTGGTCTCAGGTCAGAGGGACATTTATACCCATATCCCATCGGAGCAAATCTTGACAGCAGAAATAGCTCCGGAGTTGGTCACGTTCAGTGCAGATGTACCATTACATCTCACCTGTATGCCATAGGAGTGTCTCCACACTCTTTGGTAATGAGGACAACCAACCCATATGGCACACAACGACCTATGCTCAATAAATGTTGTCGTCCTTGGTAACAACGTATCATTTGGTCGCGAACATGTTTAAGGACTAAGTGACAAATCCTCCTTTGTTGAGTCTAAATAGTCCTAAGGACTTCACCACAACACAGAAGTTCATTAGAAGATGAAACATTTGTGATGAAAAAATACTAAAATAACTTTTATTTATTTATAATTCATGTACTAATACAAAAGGAGCACAACCGTCAACAGGCTGACGATTGGCTTTGGGATACTATTCCCAACAATCTCCCATTTAGCCTAAAGCCTATCGGTGCAGTATCTAATACCCATCTTCGACTTGTAGTCGTTGAACTCCTTCACCGCAATGGCTTTAGTGAATGGGTCGGCCAGGTTCTCCTTCCCATCGATCTTCTGAAGGTCGACGTCACCTCGATCCACGATCTCCCGGATGAGATGGTAGCGGCGCAGAATATGCTTCGTCCGCTGGTGTGCCTTTGGTTCCTTCGCCTGAGCAATGGCTCCAGAGCTGTCGCAGTAGAGCAGAACTGGACCAACAAGGGAGGGTGCTACTCCGAGCTCGGTGATGAATTTTCTCAGCCACACCGCTTCTTTGGCAGCATCTGATGCAGCAATATACTCCGCCTCGCATACTGAATCAGCCACAGTGTGCTGCTTAGAACTCTTCCAGCAGACAGCCCCACCATTAAGGGTAAAAATAAATCCTGACACACTCTTGCTATCATCGCGATCAGACTGAAAACTAGAGTCTGTAAACCCTATAAGTCTCAAGTCCGATTCACCATATATAAGCCACTGGTCCTTAGTATTTATTAAATACTTCAGGATGGTTTTAACAACCTTCCAGTGATTCTCTCCTGGATCAGATTGGTATCTACTCACTACCCCTGGTGAGTATGCCACATCTGGTCATGTACATGTCATGGCGTACATGATAGATCCCACTGTCGAAGCATATGGAATCCTACCCATACACTCTCTCTCTTGAGGTGTTGTCGGACAATCCCTCTTCGAGAGAGAATTTTCATGGCCTATCGGTAGATAGCCTTTCTTGGAATTTTCCATGCTGAACCTTTTCAGCATAGTATCAATGTACGTGGACTGGGATAAGCCAAGCAACTTTTTGGATCTATCCCTATAGATCCTCATCCCTAGAATGTAGGAAGCTTCTCCCAGATCCTTCATGGAGAACTGTGACGATAGCCAAATCTTTATTCCCTGTAATGCAGGGACATCATTCTCGATTAAGAGAATGTCATCCACATACAATACAAGAAATACTACTACTGGACCATTAGCCCACTTATAAATGCAGGGCTCTTCTCCGTTCTTAACGAAGCCATACGTTTTGATCGTCCTATCAAAACGTATGTTCCAACTCCGAGATGCCTGCTTAAGTCCATAAATGGACCTCTGTAGCTTGCACACCTTAGACTCATCTGTGGATGTGAACCTTTCAGGTTGTATCATATACACCTCTTCGTCCAGCTCTCCATTTAGGAAAGCTGTCTTCACATCCATCTGCCAGATTTTATAGTCCAGATGTGCAGCTATCGCAAGCATAATCCGAATGGATTTGAGCATTGCCACAGGAGAAAACGTCTCGTCATAGTCTATACCATAACATTGACGATATCCCTTGGCAACCAGACGGGCTTTATAGGTCTCCACCTTTCCGTCTGCACCCCTCTTCCTTTTGAAGACCCACTTACACCCTATGGGTTTTACTCCTTCGGGTGGGTCAACCAATGTCCACACATCGTTGACCTTCATGGACTCCATTTCGGATTTCATGGCCTCTAGCCATTTCTCAGAGTCAGGTCTCTGCATTGCATCCATGTAGGTGATCGGATCCTCATCGTTTTCATCAAGTTCGACAGGATCACCATCTCGGACCAAGAAACCATAGTATCTGTCCGGTTGATGTGGTACTCTACCAGACCGCCTTAAGGGTGCATAATCAATGGGCTCCGGATCTGATCTAATCAAATCCGGTTCAGGTTCAGTAACATGTGTCAGTTTTTCTACCTGTCGAACTTCATCAAGTTCGACCTTAGAGGCAACAGTTTTTTCACTAAGGAACTGCTTTTCTAAAAAAAAATTCCTTAAGGCTGACAAACACCTTTTGCTCATCAGCAAGGTAGAAATAATATCCTTTGGTCTCTTTTGGGTACCCAATAAAATTACACTTGTCAGACCTAGGTCCAAGCTTGTCTGTAATTAAACGTTTAACATAAGCCGGACACTCCCAAACCCTAAGGTATGAGAGTACTGGCTTACGTCCTATCCATATCTCATATGGTGTTTTGGCTACAGACTTACTCGGAACTCTATTTAGAAGGTAACAAGCCGATTCGAGCGCATATCCTCAGAGGGAGATCGACCGACCAGCAAACCCCATCATGGATCGAACCATGTCTAACAGGGTCCGATTCCTCCTTTCAGACACACCATTATGCTGTGGTGTTCCAGGAGGAGTCCACTGAGAGAGAATCCCATTCTCCCCTAGATACGTCAGAAACTCATTGGAAAGGTATTCACCTCCTCGATCAGATCGAAGAGTTTTAATACACTTTCCAGTTTATTTTTCTACCTCATTTCGGAATAGTTTGAACATTTCAAATGATTCCGACTTATGCTTCATTAAATAGACATACCCATACCTAGATAGGTCGTCTGTGAAGGTTATGAAGTAGAAAAATCTACCTCTTGCACTTGAGCTCATGGGTCCACATACATCAAAATGTACCAGACCTAAGAGTTCACTAGCTCGCTCACTTTTTTCAGTAAAAGGTGACTTGGTCATCTTCTCAAGAAGACAGGACTCACAGGTTGGAAGTGATTCACAATCACTAACTTCAAGAATTCCTTCTTAAGCCAACCTGTTTATCCTGTTCTTATTGATATGACCTAGCCTACAGTGCCAAAGGTAGACTTCTGACACATTATCTATTCTAGAGCGTTTACCGAAGTTTTGAACCACATTAACAGGCTGTGATAGTAAGTAAATTTTATTATTTAATTGTCCAACAAATATTGTAACACCATTCAAAATGATATTGCAAATATTTCTTTTTATTAAAAAATCATAATCGTACATGGCCAAAAGGCCTACAGAAATAATGTTTAATAAAAAACTTGGACAATAGTGACATTCACTCAGAATTACATTACGAGAATTGATTACAAGACTCATGATTCCTAAAGCTAGAACTGGAACTTTGCTTCCATCTCCAACGTTCAGGAACCTCTCGCCTTCATCAAATCTCCTACTGACCTGCAGACCCTGCATCGAATTACAAATATGATAAGGGCTTTCGGTATCCAATACCCAGGCAGTAGTATCACAAATCGAAAAGTTGCAAGGAGTTATCATATAATTACCTTGCTTCTTCTTTGGCCTGTTCGGGTCTAGGGAGGCAATGTATTGAGGACAGTTCCTCTTCCAATGCCCCTGCTTCTTACAAAAGAAGCACTCTGCCTGGCTCTGGTCGTGCTTGCGCTTCTTGGTCTGACCCTGTGCTACTGTCCCAGCATGAGATTGCACCTTCTTATTTTTCTTCTTCTTGTTCTTCTTTCCCTTCCCAAAGGGTTGACGACGAGAAGAAGACCCTCCCCTACATTCACCGACTCCTTATAGAGTTGGTGATCCTTCTCAAAGTTTTGCAGCAACCCCAACAATCCGTGGTAGTTTACTGCAGGTTTGGTCATTCGAAAATGAGTAAGGAATGGGAGGAAGGACTTGGGCAAGGAATTAAGGATCGCATCCTTACCGAGCTGCTCGTGCAGAGGAAAGCCCAATTTGCTTAGGCGCTCAATCATCTCGATCATGTACAGTACATAATCAGTGACTGAGGCCCCATCCCTCATCCGAGCATTGAAAATGGCACAACTAGTTTTGTACCTTTCAACATCGTCAGGCGTGCCAAAGAAGTCGTTCAACATTTGAAGCATCTCCTGTGGCTGGGCATTCTCAAACCTTCGGCTGAACTCGTCATTCATTGCTGCCAGCATAATACATCGAACGGTGGTGCGGTCATTGAGCCACTTCAAGTAAGTGTCTCGGATCGCCTTACTAGCGTTCGAAGCTGGCTCCTCAGGTGTTGGATCCGTTACTACATAAAGGATCCGCTCATGCTCAAGGATGATTTTTAATTTTCGATACCAGCTATCGAAATTGGATCCCATGAGCTTGTCATTATCTAATAATGACCGGAGCGACAGGGTAGTGGCCATAGCTGCATAAAGAAAACGAGACCTCTATTAGTACATAAATTAATACTAAAGACTTGGACTTTAGTCTAAAGTTTTTTCCAATATTTTTGCGAACTGGTAGCCTCACCCTCCAATTCGAGGAATTACTTTAATTCCTTAATGGGTACTAGAATCCACACAGACTACACACGAGCCCAACTTTGGTTGGTCAACCCATGTGCATCTATGGGTAGGTTCTTAACCAGTTGTTTCTCTAAACAACTTCTAGTAATTGATTTTGCCCCAGAACCTAATCAGTAGGCTTTGGCCTCCATTGAAAAAATCTGGTTAGGTCCAACCATTAACATGACTTAATTTAGTGAATCGGACCAATAAATGATCAGGCCCGACTTTGGCCGACCAACCTAACCACCATCAGAAAGACTCAATCAAATTATCATATTATGAATAATAATTCCATTAGCCAATGAGCACTAGGCCTTTGGGCCTCCAATGATCATTGAACTAATGGACTCATTATCACTCACTTAATGGGAGGCTATGACTTAGTTATCATTATACTTAATCATTTTAGGGACCTAATAATTTTGAGGATTTTATTAAAGAATAGTAGAGAAGAAATCATCCAGCCAATTTCAATCCTCCCACTGACTTCACCAAGTCAGATTAAAAAAGGATTTAATTAAAGCTGGCATTAGGAGCACCTAAATCAGTCACACTGATTTACCTAATGACATGGGTGAGCTCTAATCACCAAGTGATCTAATCAAAATCTAACTTACCAGATTGGCCAGGTAAGTGAGATCAGTGGTGGGGATTTGCCATTAACTCATCAATGATCGAATCAATGCGAGTAGCTCCCGCTTAAGAACCACTGGTCAAAACTGCCGAACTTACCTTAGACACCAACCGGTTCATTAGTTTTAATTTTGATCAACTTAGTAAATAGGGCTCCACCGCGTAGCCATGAATTAAGTCCACTTGGTCTAGTTAAAGACATGGACCCATTCAAGTACAACTATTGAAGTTGAGTCTAGAGTATCCTTGACCTAATCTAATTCAACTTTTGATTAGATTTGACCAATTACTCCATTTAGTCCATTTTTTAAGCTAACCTTAGGTCTAACCCAATTATGGACCTAATTCATCTAACCCATTGACCCACAAGTTTATGCAATTATCTTAGGTCTTAATTCACAATTCTAGACCTACTAGACAACACTTAATTCTTTTAATTAAGTACTTGGGCTGATGGGTCAGGGTTTGGCATTTCGAAAATAATTTTTAAATTTTGAAAGATTTTATTTTTGTTCACCAAATGTGTTGACTCATTTCACAAACGGGTCAGCACAATTCATAAACAGCAATCCTATTGCTCATTTCATAACAGAAAATAACTCAAAATAAATCATAAATTTTTTTTAGATCTAATCTAAACATTCATGATAAATTTTATAATTAAGTCTTTCGCTGCTTCATCGGTATGGGATATAATTGCATCGGCACCCTACCGCCATAGGAGACCCCATCGAATGGGAAGAGAGGGCCTTTAAACCCTACTTTTCTCCTATGACGGATGGCCATGGCAACCAACCCAATTAGATTACTTGCTACTTGGATCAAGTATATCTAAATATACTAATTTCAAAATTTAAATTTTAAATTTTAAATTTCAAATTTCAAATTTCAAATTTTAAATTTCAAATTTGAGATTTCAACCAAATTTCAAATTTCGAATTTTCAATCTTTGAATTTTAAATTTTGAATTTTGAATTTCAAATTTTAAATTTGAATTTAAATTTTAAATTTCAAATTTGAGATTTCAACCAAATTTCAAATTTCAAATTTTGAATTTCAAATTTGAAACTTCTAACAAATTTCAAATTTCAAATTTCAAATTTTTTTGAATTTTGAATTTTGAATTTTGAATTTCAAATTTAAACTTATAGATTACACCTTAATCTACGCATGCATATGTATATCATATTCTAGAACCATGCTCTGATACCATTTGTAGCAAAATTTTGTGCAGGGGCAAAATGGTAATTTTAAAACTTTTTCAAAATTACTATTTTACAGCAGAATTATTAATTAATCTCATTAATTAATACTAATTAACCCTACACTAGGATCTAAATATGATACAACAGCATGCATTTAAATTTGAAATTCAAATTTGAATCAGTAAACCTTTTACAGTACTGTGTTCAGAACACATCACCTTTTGCGGGTAGTCGATCACCGCAATCTGATCACCGTCGGGGGCTCTGATCATCACATCACAGCCACACAAATGTCTGGCCTCTGTGGATCATCCACACGAAGCTCCCGTCTGATCAGCTCCTCACGAATGCTAGTTCGTGATTTCACCCTTTTGATGGCAGATGTTGATCGAACTCCTTCGATCAATGTGTGCCGACTCCTTGGATGCTCTGGATCATTTGCACGGTTGCTTGAGAGGCTGATGGATCTCTCCCTAAAATTTGGTGGACTCACGACACTCGTGGCACACCAATCTCACTTCCCAAACCCTAGGTAGAAACCCTAGGGTACACACTAGAAACCCTGCGCTCAATTTTCTTTTTTTCTTTCTTTTTCTCTCGAAGGTTTTGGACCTTCACCTTGCGGCACAAACTTTCTCACACCCCAAAGTTTCTCTCCTAAAATTTCTACGCATGTCCCACCTTTCTCCTCTTTTTAAAACAACATCGAACGTGTCTTATCCGCGTGAGAGGATAAAGATAAGTGGTTGCACATTTGAATTCAAATCAAATTTGAATTCAAATGCAAAACCAACTCATCCCTATCCACTTGTGCGTGAGAAGAGAAGGGGTGTGAGTTGATTTGTGCATGGAGATTTACACGAGAAACATTTTCTCGTGTAAAATATGGGGCGCACAAGATAAGACCATGGCGCATGGATTAGTTGGTTGCTCATTCAAATTCAAACTTTCTTTTGAATTTGAATGGCCAACCAACTTATTTTTATCCAGATATTTGGCGCACAAGGGTGGGCGTGGGATGGCTTCTGTGTGAAGAAAATTCATGAGAAGTTGCTTCTCGTGAATTTAAATATGCACAGAAGAAGTGAGGTGGCGCAGGGAGAAAAGTCAAGGTGGTTTGAACCTAATTGAGCCAACCTAATCTAAATAGGTTAAGCACAATTAGAATAAATTAAATCCAACTTAATTAAGCTTAATTAGGCTCAATAAAATCCTAATCAAATCAGAAATTAACTAAACCTAACCCCTGATCAAATCAGGGACTAAACCACCTTAGCGATTAGGTCAACATTTAACCTAATGGGTCAATCCAAACTGAATCCAATTCAATTGGACTTGATCCAAAAATAATTACTCAATCAAATTGAGTTAATTAGGATCAAATCACTAATTAAACCTCTCATAAATATTGAGTCCAAATCCGATGGGCAATCAGGCATCAGAGACCATCGATATGAAACCCTGATCAAAGAGTTCAAATTTCAAATTCAAAATTTAAAATTCAAAATTTTGACCCCGGTACCCAAAATGTGTGGAACTCATGATCAGAGAATCCTAATTCTCAATCATAGAGTCCCAGACACATAAGACTCATAATCAGCCATCTGATCAGAAAGGAACCACTAATGTGTGTGACCCCGCAGGTTCGAACCTAAGCCGGTAGCACAGGAACCAATTCCTGTACTAATCGAAGTGACCATCTAGCAATGGTACCCGACGACGGATAGGTCGAATAATCACAATCGCAACATTCAGAACCTACGTGAATATGGTTACCGTATAATTCATCCCTTTTGACCCCTGTGTTTAGGACGACTCAGGGTTAAACTGTCAACCCTGATGATATCATCTGAATCGTGCTTAACTCAATTAGTCCTGTGACTCCTCACTAGGACTACCCTGGCCAAGATTTTGCTAAATTGAACACGACTGTACACAGCTCCTAAACTGGAGTGGTCAATCCCATCTTGACACACGCACCGACAAGTCAAGTACTTGACTACACCCAGCAGCCTTCCATCTTTGAATTAAAAATTCAGGTAGTCCAGTGCCTAAGTGCAGTAGTTGCTTGCAAGTCACCGTGGCGGTCTCAGGTCGGAGGGACATTTATACCCATATCCCATCGGAGCAAATCTTGACAGCAG
The DNA here is from genome assembly GCF_000442705.2 of Elaeis guineensis. NCBI lineage: Eukaryota > Viridiplantae > Streptophyta > Magnoliopsida > Arecales > Arecaceae > Elaeis > Elaeis guineensis. The sequence goes on along the minus strand of NC_025993.2, from coordinate 10,636,090 downwards.
AAATAGCTCCGGAGTTGGTCACGTTCAGTGCAGATGTACCATTACATCTCACCTGTATGCCATAGGAGTGTCTCTACACTCTTTGGTTATGAGGACAACCAACCCATATGGCACACAACGACCTATGCTCGATAAACGTTTCGTCCTTGGTAACAACGTATCATTTGATCGCGAACATGTTTAAGGACTAAGCGACAAATCCTCCTTTGTCGAGTCTAAATAGTCCTAAGGACTTCACCACAACACAGGAGTTCATTAGAAGATGAACATTTGTGATGAAAAAATACCAAAATAACTTTTATTTATTTATAATTCATGTACTAATACAAAAGGAGCACAACCGTCAACAGCTGACGATTGGCTTTGGGACACTATTTCCCA
>NC_025993.2:10609665-10635609 GCF_000442705.2 Elaeis guineensis | reverse complement strand
ATAGGACTAAGAAACTTTTGTCAGTAGCAGCTTGTCCCCAAGCTCCTGCTCAACAACCACCAACTGCTGGTGTCATCAATACTATTGCGGGTGGACCAATGGCGATGGGACCAGCTTATCTACAAGGAAGATCTATGCTTGTGTGGCTTAAATTGGGATCTCAACACCAAATAGATAGAGATCGGATGAGGTGATCTCCTTCTGGGATGCAGATTCTGATGGCATCCAAACCCCCCACGATGATGCCATTATAGTTTTGATCTAGTCAACTATGATGTAAAACATATTTTAGTTGATAACAAAATCTTGGCAGATATGTTGTTATGATGTCTTTTGCAAAATGAACCTGCCAAAAGATAGATTTTGAAAATTTGACTCTCCTTTGGTTGGATTCTTTGGAGACCCTATTTCTGTAGAAGGTGTCATTATAGTAGGACGGACATTGAGGCAGGCCACGGTGATACTTGATTTCCTTATGGTTAAGTTCTCTTGGCTTACCATGCCATACTTGAAGGCTTGGCTTAAATACTCTTTTGTTTGCACTTATCACCTATTGATGAGGTTCCCAATGACCAACACATAAGAGAAGTACAAGGTGATTGCCCGACCAATGCTCCATCATTACCCTTAAAGGCAAAAAAATTAGTGGAGACACAGCCTATCAGCAGTTTTGATGCTGAAGATAAACAAAAGCAATAGTGTAGAAAACTGACCAAATAGCTTCTCTCGATTCCCTTGCATAAGTTGAACCCAAGCAGAATGTTGCCGATTAGAGCTCAACAGGATGAGACTTCCCAAGCTAGACTCAAATACTTCATGCGAGCAAATATTGATGTCACCCAGAAATAGCAACTCAAGAGGAAGAGGGGTTGAATTGAGTTTTCCAAAAATTCTACACTTAAAATAAGTATGTGCACTACATCTACCAATTTAAATGTGTGCTTGTGAAGTGCAAGAAGAGAGATATGATAAGTAGTAGAAATTAAAAACAAACAATTACACAATCATAAATATAAGAAATTCATAATGGTTTGGTGTAAGGCCCAACATTTATGTCTACTCCTCAAATATCCTTACTTGAAATTTTATTATAATCCTCTTGATTATGGCACAATTATTTTCACCAGGATCACAAACAATCAAATTGGTTTTGATCAAGTTCACTAACCAAAACCTACCCAACTAAGCCCCCTTGATTTGGTAAATTATAACCATTTAATTATGGTCTTGGACCAGCATAAAAACCCAAGTTTCTACGCTAAAGAAACTTGTTACAAAACCAAGAATACAAAAAATAACAAATTAGAGATCAACAAATAAAAATTTTTTATCGCTCAACAAAGTTGATGTAGATGTTCTTGAATGCAATGACTTCCTTCTTGGATGCTCAAGAGAAGCTTGAGTAAATACTTGAACAAGATGCTCTAGCTGGTAGGTTAATCAATGCTTTCAAGCTCTGTTGTTCCTGCATGACTGCAAAGAAAGACAGCTATTGGGCACTAGCTTTTTCAACGGGGAAAGGAAAAGGAAGGAATTGCCGTGTAACTGATGAACCTACTGGAGCTCTGAGAAACAATAGAGAGGGATGGTTGTATAATTAATATTAATCATAGAACAGAAAGAGGATCCAAGATTGAAAAATCTCTTCTCCATACCTCTACCATTTAATGGGTCCTACTCAACCCCTCTCCAAAATTCAAAAAAACTAGAAGAAAAGTCATTAAAAAATCATCCAAAATATCTGAAAAAATTGAGAAAATAAAATTTATCTGAACATGTTAAATATACCTATATGCATTCAAGTTATCTAAATATGCTAGAAATATATTTATATTTATTAACATAAAATCCTATTTCCATTAAGTTAATCAAACATTATTCATATCTGTTATCTAAATCTGTTATACTTAATTCGGTTAAATTCTATATCTGTTAATAGGTAATCCAATTGGTCCAACTCACATGAGCTGGATCGGACTTAATATTCTATAATATTAGATAATATTTGTACATAGTTTTGCACATGTGTTGGATAGGCCAAGCCCGATTTTTGTAGCATTTTTAGTCCGATCAAACATGACTATCCAAACAGGCCATTAAAGTGTCCAAAATCCACCTATAGGCCACCAGATTACTTTCTACAAACACTCTGTGGCACTCAACTTCTAGAGTTGGACATTGTAAAAAAGAAATCAACTTAATTGAGCTAAGTCTCGCATATTAGCCTATTAAGATGATGAGTTGAAAGAGCCAAAATAAATCAATTTAACAAATCCATCAGTAGGATGCATCCAACACCATAAGAAAAACAAGATTTAACGACAGCCATTAACGACAACAATTTTGCCGTTGCTAATAATTTTTTTTTACCGACGACCAATAACAACCAAAAGATAAGCCATCATAAAAAAAAAATTATTAACGACATAATTTTTGATTTTTAACGACGTCTAATGGCATTGCTAATAAGTTGTAATTTTATTTTTTTATTTGACCATAAGATGATTAGCAACAGAAATATCGTATTAACAACAGCATTTTACCATCTCTAATAACTATTAGTGATGGTATTATTAGCGATGGCTTTAGCCATGGCTAATACCCCTAAATTTTTCCACCATCGATTCGCCCCTCTCTGCCCCTCGATTTTTGGCCTCCCCATTATTTTTAGGATCCCTGCCCTCATTTTTCCCCACCTTTCTCTCGATTTCTGGGTTGGCTCTCCTGCCGGCGATTGACCAAACTCTCCCCCACCCTCTTGTTCTCCCCTTACTCCACCCCCCACCACCAACCTCGATTTTCATCTCCCCCATCGGCGATCGACTGAACCCCCTCTCCCCCTCTCCTAGTCCCCCCCCCCGCCCTCGATTTTTATCTCCCTCACTGGCGATCGACCGACCCCCACCCTCTCCCCCTCTTCTGGTTCCCACCATCCCCACTGGCATTCCTATGCTGCTTCCCCATTACCACCATCCGCCTATCAGATTCCCTGCATCATGTCCTCTCCCAGCTCGCGCCCTCCCCATCCATGTGTCACCACCTCCCCTTTCGCCATCCCCGCACCGTCAGAGTCCCTGCACCACCGTTCCCTTGCCGGATCCACCGGCCCTCTTGTTGGATACATCGCCCCCCCTTGCTAGATCCATCACCCCCTTGTTAGATCCGCTCTCCCGCACCAGTGACACTGTTCCCTTGTCGGATCCACCATCTCCTTGTCAGATCCGCCCCCCGTTGCTAAATCCACTCTCCCCTTATTGGACTGCCGTCTCCATCCCCACACTGCTGTTCCTGTGCCATCGACGTCCCTACACTCGGGTATCCATTCTTTTGGTGAGTATTAGCAACAGCAGCGATGATGGAGCCATCACTCAAAATTTTTTATTTTAATGTATTAATTAATTTAAATTAGCTGTTTAATTAATTAATTAGGTATTATTTAATTAATTAATTAAGTATTTTATTTAACTATGATTAGGGCTGGAATTGGACCCAGGCTGGCCCGATGGGCTTTGGGCCAGTCTGAATTTGGATCAAACTTCGAGCTAGGCTGAAAATATTTTAAGCTAGGCTTGGGCCTAATTATAGGACCTATTTAAATTTTGGATCGAGCTCAAGTATATCTTTGGCCTGATCCAAGTCCGACCCGAGCCCGGTCTGAGAGTAGGCCCGATACTGCCGACCCACATCCAACCTAAAACCAACAGTGCTCTATTCATAAAGAGGCTATGATGACTGCCTTTGTGAGATGCATCTACAGAGTCTAGAGAGAGATGGAGGGCAAGCTTGGATGGTCTGCTGTATCGTAAGCAACCACTTGCAGCCACCTCATAGTTAATGGTGTAGAGGAACTTGCAATGACTTATTTCCCAATAGCAGATCTGAGCCTTCTTGTTTTCCTCTTTCCCTTGTTTACTTTGTTGGTCTCTGATTTAAGTATTATTTTTATGTTATTATTTTATTTTTTTAAAAAAATTCTACTCCTAGCTTACAGCTTTCTTACTTTGCAGCCACCTTATGATTTGGACCCACCCAAATGGGTTCGAATCGGGCTCAGGCCTAGGCCAGGATCGGACCCAGACCTGATTTTTCCTAAAATCATCGGGCCTAAGCCCGACCCGAAGCCCGAAAGAAATTTTCGAGCCGAGTTCTGGTAGGGGTACGGTCTGACCCAGCTCGGCCCAGTTCTAGCCCTAACTATGACAAAGATTTTGGATAGCTGATTTTCAATTAATGATCCTTATTAGAACAGATATTACATCTTCTGAGTCTCTTTTTGCTCTTACTTTGCTTTATTTTTTGTTCTTTTTTTTTCTTACTCAGTCATCTATTTTTAAAAATTTTGCATTACATAGAACCATAGATCTATTTTTGATTAACGTACATATTCTACGGCATCTATATATTTATATATTTTTTTATGGATGAAAAAATTATATGCATTGATCAATTGACTGTCCAGTTTGAACAGTTTGAAAATTATAATTAATTTTATAGATAATTACAGTAATCAAATGATATATTGAGGATTCTAAAAAAATTTCGGATAGTATTTTTTTAGTTCTTCTCACACATCTTCGTCGTGTAGGAAGAACTAAAAAAAAATACTACCAAAATTTTTTTTAGCTCCTATTGCATATTGTTTGATTACTGTAATTGACCTATAGAATTAATACAATTTCTAAATGGAATAGGACCTTCTATACCTATCAATTGATAATATGATATATTTATTATGTTAGCTATTTTAAATAATAAAATAATTAATAAGCATTTTGTCTTATATTTGTATATACATAATTTTTAAATAGTATGTTATGCACCGTAGTTGGATGGACCATCGAATAGTCGACGGAGTGATTTCTGCTGAATATAAGGAGGGTGTCAAGTACTTTTATGATTATACTTTTGAGAATGCAGCACTCTTAGTTCAAGGATAAGCTCATTATTCTTGTAAGAGATGTGTCCATAGAGAAATACTTGATAAAGATACAATAATTGCCCATTTATATAAGAGTGGATTTATGCCAAACTACAAGCATTGGTACCTGCATAGGAAGACATGAGAGACAAGTGCAAGGGATAGAAGTCAGCAGGACAGAGACACAAATACCATGGTAGATATGGTTATGGATGTGGCTGGTCCTGAATTTAACTGGAATATGAAAGATGATCTAGAAGCTAGTAACGACGATTTCATTGTATGCTGAAAGATGTTGATGAACTACTATGGTCGAGATGTGAAACACACACTGTATTATCCGCTGTGTTAAACTTATTGAACTTGAGGGTCGAGTTTAATATGATGGTCAATTATTATAAAAGGATGATAGCAATAATAAAGAAAATGCTATCAAAGGATGAGAAGCTTGTTGGAAGCTTCTATGCTTTAAAGAAAATGGTGAAAGGTTTAGGTATAGGATACGAGAAGATAGATGTATACCGTAATGATTGCATACTTTTCTATAAGGAGGACCAACTGAAGAGCTCATATGACGTATGTGGTGAAAGTCGATTTAAACTGAGGTAAGAAGGTAGAAATCAAAAGGACATACCATATAAGATTCTTTGATATCTTTCTCTCACTCCTAGGCTTCGGAGACTCTACTTGTCCAAGAGTACTGCTAGACAGATGAGATGGCATAAAGAAGAGATTCATAAGCACACCAATATGATGAGTCATCCATCAGACAGTAAGGCACGAAAAAAATTTGATGCTTGTCATTTTTTATTTGCTTAGGAATCACATAATGTCCGATTGGATCAGTCTATGGATGGATTTATACCATTCAGTCATGAAGCGACCTCTTATTCATGTTGGCTAGTCTTTATTACTCCATACAATCTACCACCTCGGATGTGCATGAAAAAATATAACATCTTTCTTATATTAGTTATTCCTAGACCACGACACTCTGATAGAAGTATTGATGTATATCTAAGGCCTCAAGTTGATGATCTAAAATTCTTATGGTCTGATGGCACACGTATATTTGACATATCGAAGAAGCAGAATTTTATAATAAAGACTGCATTGATGTGGACCATTAATGCTTTTTCTGCTTATGTGATGCTGTCGGATGGAGCACTCATAGGAAGCTAGCATGTCCCTATTGCATTGAAAATATAAAATTATTTCAACTTGAGCATGGTTGTAAGTTTTGCTGGTTTGATTGTCATCATCAATTTCTCTCCGAACGTCATCTTTTTTGAAAGCAGTGGGATAGTTTCAGAAGGAATAAGATAGAAAAAGACCGTGCACCCCTGTGCCTCAGTGGTATGAAAGGATTTTAGAGGATATTCTAAATGGATGAAATCCAGTTTGGCATACTATTTGACAAGTAGAAACCTTAGGGGTTTGGTAGAAGAAATTTCAAATTTTAGCTAATACTACTTTAATCCTAGTATGCAGACAAAGCTGACTTAAGTGGGCCAAAATGATGATGATGGTGGTGAGGGAGCAGAGTAGAAGATATCAATATTTGCCTATCCCGCTCGTGAATTTGGGCACAAAGTTTCTTGGATTTTAACTGATATTAAATTACGACAGGTAGAGGCATATATTCCACTAAACTGTGAGGAGGTCGACACATATGTTAAGTGTCCATCACAATTCCAACTATTCAACCACTTATTACATTATATATATCTTATACATATTTAGACAATATGATGGGATACTGAGATAGAACAACCCAAGGATAAGTGAGGAAAAATTTTTCGCACAGCACCCACAGAACTTTACGGATTGGTTCCACAAATTGGTAAGCATCCATTGTCATTTCATATATTTTAAATTTTTTTAATTTATTTTTTTATAATATGCAGGTCATGCAAGGGGATGAATCCATATCTAAGAAGATAAAACCATTGGGTTATGGGCCAACAAAATATATTACATATAATAATGGCTGTAACATAAATAATTTTAAATTTCACACCCAGTGATATCATAAGAGTATAATGAATAGCGATGTGTTTATAAAGGATAACTAGTGAGAAAAGGTGGAGAGTGACTATTATGGAATCCTCGAAGAAGTGATCAAGTTGACCTACTTTGGAGGTAATAGTATCATTCTATTTTAAGTGCTAATGATTTGATAACAAGCATGGTATAAAGGTTGATCCATGGCACGGGCTTATTGAAATCAAACATGAATCAAAAGCATATGTCAATGAGCCATTTGTGCTAGCTCAACAAGCTATTCAAGTTTATTATGCTCCTTTCCCATCAAAGGAGAAAAAAAGAAAGAAATGGTAGGCTGTATACAAAATTAAGTTTCGACCCATTCATTACATGTTCGAAGAAAAAGAATAACCCCATTTATTAGAACACTTTCAGAAGGATGAAACATCTGAAGTTCATCAGTCTTTCATGGATGCAGAGTTAGATACTCTAGGTTTTCTGCTACGTGATAGCCAACATGAGGAGATAGATCATTCTGAGTTTATTTTAAAGGACATCCCTATCCAAGAAGGAAAAGAAGAAGAAAAAAATGAAGAAGTGAAAAAAAAAAAAAGAATCAGATGAAGAATTCGAAGGATACCAAATATCTGAAGAGATCGATGAGTAGTGCTCTTCACTTATGATGAACTTTTGGACCTCTGACTCCTTGTGTTTCGCCTTCAGTGAAGCACTTCTGTGCCTCTCCTTGCAAAGCTTCTGCTTTAGCTCGGAGACTCTTCTTCGAAGCCTCACCTCTTTTTTCTTGCACTTCTCTTCTAAGTCCAAGTATCTCTCAATGATGGCCTCCACCTAGGCATCCAAGCTCTTATATCTCGCATCCAAAATGCCATCTCCAACCGTTCTCATTCCCCTGACCTTTTGGTATCATTTTATTTCTTGCATTGTCTTGAATCGTTTTAAATACTTATTTTACATTATTTTAAATTTTGCATTGCCATATTATAATTTATATAATTAGTTCATGAATCTATTTATTTTTATTTTTAGAGATTATAGATCATATCTTTTAAAGGTCAAAACCATCATAACCAAGGAGAAAACTCTCTCTTCTATTTATTTTTATTTTTAGAGATTATAGATTATATCTTCTAGAGGTCGGAGCCATTACAGCCGAGGAGAGAGCTCTCATGCAGCCAGCTCGCATGGTTCTGCACCACACATACCACGTAGTAAACTCTAATATTTTAGATATTCTTTTTTATGTTATTTTATATTTTATTATCTAATATAACATTCTTTATGATATCTTGATACTCTCAGATTCGGATGACGTGGGGTCATCAGTAACCCCACAATCACATGGAGCAGCATCAAACTCTCAGAGTCAGTGGCGTGGTAGAGGACTCATTCGGCTTGCAGCACTGTCAACTCGATCGGAGGATAGAGAGCTCGTACACACTCAAAGCAGCTCATAAGTACTATATCTTCATTAAATATATTTAAAATTTAGCCATTTTAACGTTTAATAGTTATTGTTCAAAATTAATTTTACAGCACATTTAGAGAAACTGAGATGCCTCATGTGATTATCGAGATCATCCGACAATTGATATCAGGACTGATGAATGAGTTTTTCAGTTGACCGTCAGAGGCTTGTGATACAGCCTGGAAGATGTTCCTGATAAGTCAAAAGTGTTTAATTTTTAAATTTACGATAGGTTTGTATTCTATTTATTAATACATGCTTGCTTCTACTTGTAAGAGTACTACTACCAATTCAAAATTCTTAAGGATGAGGAGACTGACCGTTGGACCTTCGAGGAGGTGGCCACACGTAGTCTTCGAGATGGACGATACATCCTTAGGCAGTCCGTTAAAAAGCACTCCAGTTTTAAGTCACCATTGGACTGAAAGTCTCACACAGATCACTAGATATGGGCGGACATATGAGAGGCCCTCTATGCTCGGTGGAACACTAAAGAGTACTTTGATAGGCGGTAGAGGAAACGACAGAATTGGACTGCCTATTAGGATCCGATCAAGCACATCGCAGTTCCGTTGGCACACATATTGTAGTCAACAGATTAGTAAAAATTCTACACTTAAATTAATTTTATATTAAATTGATCATATGTATGTTTTAATTAATTTAATTTAATTATTTATTTATTGTAGATACGGCAATTGGGTCGTGCACTAGGACAACTGTAGATATGAAAAGCCACACACTAGTCTAGAAGAACTAGTGATTATTTAGATCCTTCATCTCGATAGATCGCAGTAACGACTTGAAAAATTATTTATTAAATTTTTATATATATTGATATATATAGATTAATGAATTTTTAAACTGTATAGGCAAACTATGTGGAGTATCTCATATTGCAACATGGTGAGGATCCATCCTCTTAGCCCCTCCTTGACCTCGAGAGATGGCTCAGGGCCATCGAAGGGGTGAGTAGGAGCTGGATCATAGGATTCGACCATAGCTTCGATCCTTCAATAGCTTGATACTCTTCGACGTCCTCCTCTCAAGCTTCGATGATCCAGACGTGCGGTGATGCACATATGGAGGAGGTCGTCCCGAGACATTGGAGCCAGCAATCTCAAAGCTTTCGAGACACCGTCTATGATATGATCATTGAGATTCTTCAAGATCTACATCTGCGTGATCAGTTGGACTTGTTATTACAGCCATCACAACTGATAAATCTATTAATAATCTTTTGTACTTATTTTAAATCTTTATTTTAGAAGCTTCACATATTTAAGCTTGAGTCTAGGAATGAAATCTAGAGAGTAAAAATTCAATTTAGCTATCTAATCGATGGGCCGGTAGTGTCTGTAGCTCCATATCATTGAATAAAATATATAAAAATAATCTGTTCAAGAATCAAAGTAGTATATCGAAATATATACCTCTGTATTGATATATATGCTTTCATATCGAAACTTATTAATAATATTTTATTTTTCTTCATTATAGGATGCTGGGACATCTGACTTTCATCTACCAGCTGCTAAAGAGGACGTACAGAAACAAGAGGAGGATGAAGAGGACGACGAAGAGGATCTCACATGATTTTTTTTTTATATGTATGTAATTTTGATACTTATAAAGCAGTATAAATTTATAAAATTATATAATTTATATTTTTAATATAATATAATTAATTTTATATTTATAATTATGGTAAATAATTATTATTTTATTTATAATATATTTTAAAAAATATAATTGCTTGTTATTGTGATTAAAATAAATTTTTAAAAAAATAATTATAATTTTTTTTAAAAAATAAAAAACTATTAATGATGACATTATCATTAGCAATGGAGGAAGTCGTCGCTAATAATTTCTAATTAAAAAAATAAAATAAAAAATTATTAACGATGGTATTAACGATGATAAATTTTATCGTTAATAGTTTTTAGTTAATAAAAAATTAAAATAAAAAATTTTAGTAACGGCTTCATTGTGGCTAATGCCGTCACTAATTATCTCTATTAACGATAGGAATATTGCTGTTTCTAATAATGATGATTAGCGATGAGTTTATTTTCAACAAATTTTTAGCGATGAGGTAATCCATTTTCTTGTAGTGTAAATAACAGCTTGAATTGTGTTGTAGAAGCCTTTTTTTTCTAGCAAAGGTAGGATCAATGGCATTCATGATTTTATCACATACTCTTGGACATCGCACAAAATCATGGAGAGAAAGTGGACAAATTACAAAGATACTTTACCAAAATTCTCAAATTCTCGAAAGAGAAGATGGAGGAATTGAGGAAATAGTGGGAGGGAGTTGCCGTGATCACTCAAACCTTCTGTCGAAGGCTCTTGTTTGAGTCGATCACCAAGGATTTTAAGTAGGCAATTCAATCAGATCAGGTCGGGTATAAATGGATCGGATCCGATACGGATTGAGTCAAAAAATTTTAAATCTGGATCTGATCTATTTATTATATAGATCAAATTTTAAAATTTAAATCTGATCTATTTAATAAATAAATATTCATTTACAATCCAATAAAATAAAATCCGACCCTCCTATAATTTTTTTTTAAAAAAATAAAAAAATTAAAACCTACTCCGCCCAACTGTCTCTCTGCCCTTGTCGCATCTCCGCCCGACCACATCTCTGCCCTCACTGTGCTCTAGCAGCCTCTGGCTCCACCCAATCGGACCTCTCATTCCTCATCCAAAAAAAAAAAAAAATCATTTCAGCATCCAATTTTTCCCTAACTTAGAAGCTAAACTAGGTTCAAAATCCAAAATAAATCACACAACTCTTTTAGTGTTCCAGATGACCTAGCACAAGAGGCTTCTTCCTTAATCACTTCCCCCAACATTATTCCACGATCCCACTCGGTGGTAGAAGCTAAACCACCACCAAAATCAAAGGCAAATAAACCCTAACACCCACAAATTTAGAGTTCCAGACATCCCAAGATGAGAAAATTATTCTTAGCGATATTTTTATTCCCAAAACAATCACAGCTTTGTTGTACTAGAACAGCGACATCTCCACCCCTAACCCCGCTCCCAACACACAAACTGAAACTAGGAGAAGAAAATAAGAGACATAAAGAGGGGAGGGAGGAAGGGATAGAGAGAGAGAGAGTGACCTACAATTGGCCGCGATAGCAACGAGGCCGACGGTGCTGACACCCTCGCAGAAGGAGAGCATGAGGACCCTAAAGTTCTTGAAGGACCTGGCAATCAACTCGAGGCATTCATCGGTGACGACCATGCACTTAAGGTGGAGCTCCTTCACCTCTGGAACTCCGATTCCTTCACATCGGCATTGTCTCGGGAACTTGGCCTCGACATCAACATCATCTCTGGAATGGCAGTGTCATCGTGAAGAAGGAAAGGGAGGAGAAAAGAAGAAACCCTAGCCATGTGAATATCCGATGGGGAATTGGGAATCGGTGAAATACAAGGTGCAGTGACTAGTGCGCACTGCGCACTATGTGGGAGGCCCACTAGCCCGTTACTGGTCCGACCCATATATTTGCTAATATGATCTAATCCAAAACTTATACGAGTTAAATGAATTAAACAGATTAGATATATAAAATCTGAATCTGATCTAAATAATAAATAGATTAAATAAATTAATCTATTCATGATTCGAATTTGTTTAGTCTAAACTCAAATCTATTTATAGCAGGTCCAATATAGATCGAATTGACGGGTTGGAAAATATTTTGCCATCCCTAATTTTAAGGATGGAGAAAAGTTACAGTATGAGGTGGGGGCATTCTTGCTGACAAAGGACCACCAACATGGATACCACTGTTAGGATGCACTATGGTTTCATATGTGTAGTTTAAAAATTTTTAAAAACTTTGTGCAGCAGAAATAAATAAATTAAAATATTTTTAATTTAATATATGTACCTGATCTGATCTGAAAATCATGCTTGGATCTTGACACGAACATGTTAACGTGATCTGAAATCTAAAAGAAAACAATCTTCAGTAAAATAAAATTGAAGATCAGATCTCCATACTTTCGGATCCTACAGATCTCTGAGATTGTAATAGTAGCCTCGCATGCACCCGACCTCTATTGGTATCCACACAGAGATGCTTGATTGGAGCATCAAGATTATTGGTGTGCTAGTACCTTGCAAATCTCACTCAATCTTGGATCTGCATCTCTTCTTTTAGATCTCGAAGAAGATCGTTGCACGAACTCCTTCGCACAAATCCGACAGGATCTAAACCAGATCACCAAGAAGGAAAGAAGAACTTTTCTTCTTCTCTCTCTTTTTTTCTCTTAGATCTAATCTCTATCAGGTCATGGCATGGAGGTGAAAGAAGAAAGAAAGGAGGCATCCCCTTAGAGAGATGTGGAGAGGTGAAAAAATTCTCTTAATATTATTACACGCTACCCCTTTTCTCTCTTAATTTTTAGTCACATAAAAAGAAAGCCCTCATGCCCTAAAAGAGATAAGATCACATCTTATCAAAATAAGGTAAGTGTGGCCTGAAAAAAATGGAAGGAAAGAGGATGTGCGACAAAGAAAAAATGTGTGAGATCTCTCACACAATTCCTAGCACACGCCCCACCTTTTCCTATGTTTTTGTCGCACAAAAAAAAATCCCACGCTCCTTTTCTAATCAAATTAAAATGTCTTCTTGATAAGATATCTATTCAAATCAAATTTACATAGTTGTCTTAAGGTGAGAGAGTCTCAAAAGGATGGGGCGCCAACTATTGGCACCCCTCCATTTTTCACGCGTGCAAGAAGCAAATGGGGCACGTCTCCATGCGCGCCCTTTCCTTCTTTGCATGAGATCTAGAGAGAGTCTCAAAAATCTAGACTCTCTGAGTCATGGTTTATCTAGTTAAAATTTGATCTCAATCGGGTTCAAATCGAGTCCGAATCAAATCGAATTCGAAAGGCTGTCAAACCTGATCCAATCAACTTGAAATCCAAATCTGATTTAGATAATTGAATATAATTAATATTAAATTAAATTAAATATATTTTAAATTAATTAGAACTTGATCCATAATTTAATCAGCCCAATAAAATTACAACACTTGCAATTAAATCTCTACACTAACAATTAGCAACTGTCAAAACTGTAACGCTTACAAATTAGCAGTTTCTAAAATTCAAACTATCAATTCGATTGATAATTCGAATATAATCTATGCCATTGATTAGGTCATGCTCTTTTTGTATGTGACCCCTCAAGTCCTGTTGTGTCTAGTAATGAGACATATCATAATTTCTATCATAGTATCATCGAAACTCCTTTCGATGGGCTAGAATGATTCTAACTCATCTCAATAAGGATCGTGGATCCAAAAATGATCCTAATGAGTTCTCATAATCCACCAGTGATATCTGACAGCATGTAGTGGCAACCCAGCAGAACAGAAAAGATGAACCCTTAGATGCAGTTATCATGTGATACAATCCCTCTATTATGAGTCCCAACTAGATGGAGGTCATGGAGAACTCGTCAAAGCTCATCGTCAGTTATATGCTAGATTGGTTTGACTCGAGTTCATCTTTGAATCTTATGGAAACTCTTTTTCAGTATTCACTCTTGCTCTAGCTAGAGGCTTCCTGAACTCAGTCTTGCGAATCGTATAAGACTACTCCTTTTCTATCAAAATCGATAGATTTTATTTAGGTGCATCCTACTCCAAATAGTGAATTTGAACCTACAATAGCCAACATATATAGTAAGGACTCAAATGGCTAGAGACCAAGGGAATGAGCAGTCAAACTAAGTAGCCTCGTTGTGAATAGCCAATGCATCGTTGGTCAAAGAACTAGTCACACCACTGCAGCATCGAGAAATCTACTGATGAGTGAGTAGACATCCATGTAGTTTCTCGTATTGATCACGCTCAGTACAAGTTGTTCTCTAACAACCACCTGCACTCTCACCCCAATGTCTCTACACTGTAGATTCGAGACTCATCTGTCCTAAAGGGAGATGATCCATGCACCGATTTTGAATAGATTGATCACTGTCCTTCATGATAATCCTTCAATCGAGAGCATTTAAAAATTAACCACTAATGATGTATGTCTCAAATTCTCAACATCTTGAGAATATACAAAATCATCTTTATTAATTTTTAGGATAAATCATGGACACATATGACATGATTGATTATAAAGACTGTCCGTCTAGTATAAAACATGTTTTAGAGAAAGTATGTGTCAGTCAAGATTGACTTTTAGGATACACATCTAACAAACTCTCACTTACACTAAAGTCAATTTGTCATATACCTGAGCCCCATCTTCTGAAGACAAGCTTTGGTGTTTAGCTGGCTAAGTGACTCGGACCCACCACATCCTATGTAGAGTCTACTCTTGTACCTTCATGTATTTCTATTTGAGGTAATCACGTATATCCCTGCTCTATGTGCATGGACTTCTGGTGAGACCTTGACTCCTTAGCGAAGGCTATGGACTATTATATTTGCAGTACAATGTCCAAGTATCCAATAGTATGATATCTAGTTCGGTAACTATCATAAGAACCAGAGCACATCCTATACACCTATAGTATATTCAGCTTTCATTGGTCGATTGTCTGAAACCCTTCTAACATATCGAACTAACATAACTCAAGAATACATACTGATATAGACATTCTACCATCAACATCAGTATATCCTCCTACTTTTAGCTCTAATCTTTCTTTAAAGATGAGGAATAATTTCTTAGTGCTTTTCAAGTACTTAGAGATATTTTTCACAGCAATCCAATACTTCCAGTCTGGATTCGACTAATATCTGCTCGTGACTTTCACAGCAAGATATACCAAGTCGAGTACATAGCATGGCATATACCTATATCCAAAAGGATAATGGATCCCTCTTGAAGGTTTCAATACGGAACCATTTTAGCACCTCTTCTATGTCCTTGTCTGTGAAAAATAAACATCCTTTCTGAATCTATCTCTATAGACCTTTATTTTCAGAATGTTTGATCTAGATCGTTGATAAGAAAATTCTATATATAACCACATCATAATAGATGTCAGTATAGGACCCTCCCACTGACCTTCATGTAACTACATGATTCCTCCTTATTTTGATGAAATCAAATAATTTGATCACAACAATTCCAACTCCAAGATTTTAGCTTAAATTCATAAATGGATTTTCGTAGTGTGATCTCTATCACTGGAAGTAAAATTCATAGGCCACTGTAAATAGATACCTTTCAAAGATATCCATTTAGTAGGCTATCTACACATCCATTTCTCGGGATCGATGTACAACATCATCTCGTTGTAGGTTTCAAGATCATCCTTATATTTCCAATCTCTTTCGAGAAATACCTTCTCTGAATCTTTTATAAGAATATCAAGTACCTTTCTAAAAGATGGGCTACTAGATCTATGAGGTGGAGGAAGTATTACATATACTGACTCATCTTAAATTGGTTATACAGATCCTATGACTTATTTTTTAGAGATTTTTTCTTTGAGTTCATCCTCCCACTATTTCTAAGAAAATAGTATGATTGCTCACAATCACATTGTGAACCACTGGAAAGAAAAAGTGACATCCCAACCTCTTTTGGGATACCCCATAAATGAGCTCTTACAGATCTTCCTCTAACCTGTCCACCATATCATATCTCATATGGTGTGGTGAAACCAACTTTAAAGAAAATCTAATTTAAATTTCAAAAATTAAATTTGTTTCTAAAAAAATAATAGTTAAATTAGTGATGTTCATGATGGATCGAACCATATCCCATACAGCACTATTGCTCCTCATAGATATCCTGTTGAGCTGAGGTGTACAAGAAGAATTCTATCATGAAACTATGTCATTTTTTTTAGATAACCAATAAATTTTTTTTTTGGTATTGCATCCTCAATCTAATTGAAGTACCTTTAAGATTTTTCGATTTACTTTTCTACTTCTCATCTGAATTCTTTGAACCTTTCAAAGTCTTTAAATTTGTATCTCACATACATACTGATACCATGACTGCTCATTAGTAAAGGTGATGAAGTAGTGATAACCTCCTAGTCTGGCTCATCAAATGGATTATGCACATCATATGTATACTAGAATAAATATCTCAGTGATCCTATCCTTTTGATCCACAAAGAACAACTTGGTCATTAATCCTCAAAAAGATGATTCACAGACTAGATATGACTTAACCGTCAATGAGGCCAAAAGTCTATTTTCTTCGATTAGTAAATTGTTTCTTCTCATACATGACCTAACTAAAAGAACCATCTATATACTTGAGATTATTTGGCTCTGGATCTCTCAGACCTAATGGCATTGACTATTTGCTCAAATAAGTTTACAAATGCATCACTATGCAAATGATAAAGAATTAAATCCAAAAGGTAATCACTAGGTTAGATATCCATGGCTACAGTGCAACTTTTGTGCCATTGCTGACTCAAAAAAGTCACTTCATCTTCTCTCAGTCCTCTTCTTTCCTTAGATCCTATACTAAAGTGCATAATATGCACTAGAGTCTGGTAAAAAAGAGAAAATCGTAAAATCAAATTTGAGCCATTCGACATACTTTCCAAAGGTATGTAAATGATTCTTTAGATTCTTCAGATATGTATCTCTGAATTTCTCAAGGTCCCTTAGTTACCAGCATATTGACTAATTCAGTTAAGGTACTATAATATTTATTCATGTAATAGTTTCATAAACTACCTATATGAATCAGGAATTACAGGATCAAATCCATTAGTAATTTCTTATGCATGGTCACGTTGAGCTTTTCAAGCTCTTCAATATTCTTGATCATTGATCATGGACAAACTGCCATCATGCATCTCATACACTGTATGACTTTGAAAATCATGCTTGGATCTTGACACGAACATGTTACTATGATCTGAAATCTAAAAAAAAATAATTATCAGTAAAATAAAATTGAAGATCAGATCTCCATACCTTCGGATCCTATAGATCTTCGGGATTGCGATCATAGCCGCATACGTATTTGGCCTCTGCTAGTATCTATACGGAGATGTCTGATCAGAGCATGAAGATTATCAGTGTGCTAGTACCTTACAGATCTCGCTCCTCAACTTTGGATCTGCATCTCTTCTTCTAGATCTCGAAAAAGATGATCGTTGCATGAACTCCTTCACGTAAATCCGATAGGATTTGAATCAGATCACCAAGAAGAGAAGAACTTTTCTTCTTCTCTTCTTATCTCTCTTGTTCTCTCTTAGATCTGATCTCTATCAGGTCTTGGCATGGAGATGAAGGAAGAAAGAAAGGAGGCATCCCCTTAGAGAGGTGTGGAGTGGTGAAAAACTTCTCTTAATATTATTACACACCACCCCCTTTCTCTCTTAATTTTTTGTCGCACAAAAAGAAAGCCCACACACCCCAAAAGAGATAAGATCAGATCTTATCAAAATAAGGTAAGTATGGTGTGGAAAAAATGGAAGGAAAGAGGATGTGCGCCCAAAAAAATTGCATGAGATCCCTCACACAATTCTTAGCACATGCCCCACCTTTTCCTACATTTTTGTCATGCAAAAAAATATCCCATGCCCCTTTTTTAATCAGATTAGAATGTCTTCTTGATAATGCATCTATTCAAATCAAATTTGGATAGTTATCTTAAGGTGAGAGAATCCTAGAAGAATGGGATGCCAACTATTGGTGCCCCTCCATTCTTCATGCACGCAAGAAGCAAAGGGGGCGCATCTCCACATGCACCCTCCTCTTCTTTTTATGAGATCTAAAGAGAGAGTCTCAAAGAACTAGGACTCTTTGAGTTATAGTTCATCTAGTTCAAATTTGGTCTCAATCGGATTCAAATCAAGTTCGAATTGAGTCAAATTTGAAAGGCTGTCAAACCTGGTCCTATCAAGCTTGAAATTTAAATTTGATTTGGATAATTGAACTCAATTAATATTAAATTAAATCCAATTTAATTAAATTAAATCTGATTTAAATTAATTAAAACTTGATCCATGATTTAATCAGCTCAATAAAATTACAACACTTGCAATTAAGTCTCTGCGCTAATAATTAGCAGCTATCAAAACTGTAATGCTTACAAATTAGTAGTTTTTAAAATTTAAACTATCAATCTAATTGATAATTCGAATATGATCCAAGCCATTGATTAGATCATGCTCCTTTTGTGTGTAACCTCTCAAATTTTATTTTATCTAATAATGAGACATGCCATGATCTCCATCACAGTATCATCGAAACTTCTTTCGATGGGCTGGAATGATTCTGACTCACCTCAATAAGGATCGTTGATCTGAAAATGATCCTAGTCAATTCTCACGATCTATTAGTGATGTCTAGCAGCATGTAGTGGTAATCCAACAGAATAAAAAAGATAAACCCCTAGGTCTAGTTATCGTGTGACACAATCTCTCTATCGTGAGTTCCGACTAAATGGAGATCATGGAGAACTCGTCAAATCCCATTGTCAGTCATATACTAGATTGGCTCGACTCGAGTTCATCTGTGAATCCTGTGAAATTTTTTTTTTAGTATTCACTATTGCTCTGGCCAGAGGCTTTCTGAACTCAGTTTTATGAATCATATAGGACTACTCCTTTTCTATTAACGTTGATAGATTCCATCTAGGTGCATCCTACTCCAAACAGTGAATCTGAACCTATAATAGCCAATATATACAGTAAGAACCCAAATGACTAGAGACCAAGGGAACGTACAGTTAAACTAAGTTGCCTCACTGCAAATAGCCAATACATTGCAGGTCAAAGAATCAGTCATACCACTACAGCATCGAGAAATTCACTGACGAGTGAGTAGATATCCAAGTGATTTCTCATGTTGGTCACGCTCAGTGTAAGTTATTTTCTAACAACCATACTAGATCTAAATTAAATTTTAATTAATATATTTAGATCTAAAACTAATTTTAGATTTGAATAACTCATGATTTATTTTAGATTTAAAATAATTTTAGATCCAGAATAATCCTGTAATTATATTATAACATGTAAAAAATTCAGATCTAATATTAATTGATATTCTACATCGTTCTAGGATAATCCTTCAACATAACAGGATTGTACCAGGGCAACCTTATTTCAGAATGATGTTGATCATCTAATTAACCTTCAGATCTGATTTCTATAAATTAGATTTTAGATCTAAGAGATTTTCATATTCATATCAGAACCTGTGCTCTGATACTACTGTTAGAATGCACTATGATTTCGTATGTATAGTTTAAAAATTTTTAAAAACTTTATGTAATAAAATAAATAAATTAAAATATTTTTAATTTAATACATGTACCAGATCTGATCTAAAAATCATGCTTGGATCTTGACATGAGCATGTTACCATGATCTAAAATTTAAAAGAAAACAATCATCAGTAAAATAAAATTGAAGATCATATCTCCATACCTTCAGATCCTGCGGATCTCCGGAGTTGCGATCATAACCGCACCGCGCCCGACCTCTACTGGTATCCAAGAAGAGATGCAGATCCAAGGCTGAGGAGCGAGATCTGTAAGGTGCTAGCACATCGGTGATTTTGGTACTCCAATCAAGCATCTCTGTATGGATATCAACAAAGATCGAATGCGTGCGTGGCTATGATCGCAACCCTGAAGATCCACAGGATCCAAAGGTATGGAGATCTGATCTTTAATTTTATTTTACTGATGATTATTTTCTTTTAGATTTCAAATCATGGTAACATGTTGATGTCAAGATCCAAGCATGATTTTCAGATCAGATCTGGTATATGTATTGACACTAATAATTGCTAAGTAAAAAAAGGAGCATGAAGAAGGTGGAGCCTTAGGGTTTTACCTTCCCACTTATGTTGAAGCCTTGCCATGGACTCCCAACTCCAAGCTGCCGTGGGATGGTTCTCAGAGGTAGAGTATGAGGAGGATAATATGGTAGTATCCATCACTTCTTCCAATTAAGGTTTAAAGTTAAACCAAGATCCTTCGAATCCAAACTGAAGCTAGTTTAATGGGTTTATGTTATGTCAACTAGATCAAAGGCTAACTTATCTTGGCTAATAGCTCGACATGTTTAGGTGCTATACTCAGGATAAATAGGGATAAACCCCACATATTCTTGATTCAAATGCTATCTGACGGTTGTTCCTTCATGACCGCAACCAAAGGCCGTTACTAGGCACCAACTTTTTGATCACGGAAAAGAAAACAAAGACATGAATTACCATGATATTGATAAACTTATGTGGAGCTCTAGAAAAATAGTAGAGGATCATAATAGTATCATAAAATTAAAATTAGAAAGAAGAGAGGATCCAAGAGTGAAAAATCATTAATGAAGCATGCATTTTGGTAAAATCATCATCTAGAAAATGAATCCACAAGTTTATCATTTAGCCATAACATTCTCAGACATATTAATCAGACACTAGCTAGGAGCCTACTTGCTGACTTCTGTGTGTTTCTTCACAAAGAAAAAACAACTCCAGGAGAAGGCACAGCTACTAACCCCCTGCTATTTTGGATGAAAGGCTCAACTACTCTCCTTACTTATCCATTGCCAAGTGAGAGAAATGGGCAGGCAACTGGGAAATAGAAGCAATTGGAAGGTGAAAATTAATGATCTGAAGTTTGGCTGAGCGGAAGATGGGAACCGGTGCTTGTATCCCCTTCGCTCCTCTCTTTCTAGAAAAGTTATTGGTTAGAATGGTTCTACCACATGCACTTTGGCCATCCAATAATAAACCAGCACATCTACTAAGAAAGTTAACTTTTTTCATTCAAAATAGTAAAAATTGCCATTTGGCTAATCATAGTTAATAGTGAAAATTTTTTCATTTAGAATTTTCAGTCAAGCTTGGATAACGGTGTATCTTTTTTCAATAATAGATGATGTGCTGGCTTGTTATTAGATGCTCTAAGATGCACATGGTAAAACCATTTTGATCAATAATTTTTCCTCTTTCTATGCCTTATTTGCAGTCCCATGCCACGTACATAAAGGCCTAGGTTGTATCTTTCATGCGCAAGGAGGATTCACCTCAGCATGAATCTATTGTTGGATCATTAAATAGCCACTTTGCAATCCATGTGGATGATAAAAAAGTTTGGAGTGCTTTGAGATCTATACAGTGAGCAACCTAATAGCTGATATTGTGAAAGAAGATAATTATTCTTTCGTGCAAAAGAAACAATCTGAACCTATACATACATATTTACATATTATTTTGTGGAGAATATATAAATAAACATTTAAAGTGTTAAACAAATGATCTATTTGTAGGACTAGAAGTAAAATGCTCATTATGTATGACCTAAATGCAAAATAATACAAAGAACATGCTATTTAAGCTTCATTCAAAGTCTAGCTACATGGTCTATGCATATCTTTCATTATAGCCTTTTTTTATCCTTCATTAACATCATTACTTATTCACTGTATATTTGTCAAAATGCAAAGAAAAAACAAGTGAAGTTGTATCTCCAAATAAATTTGGCTATTTGACTCATTCTCCATAACCATTTAACCAAAATGGGGTATTCATATATATGTTGCATTGCAAGTTTGCCATGAATCACGTTGCAATGGTTGATCTGTCATCTTTATCCAAGGATATGATAACCACAGTTACCTCATCAGTCATCATCCAATTAGGTAAGAAATGTTATACAAGTGAAGAGCACTATCTAACCATAGCATCAATATTCAAATAAGTATCATAAAACAAATTAGGGCTGAACAAGTTGTGAATAATGGGATGATGCTTCCAGATCTAGGTCCCATGCCACCCACACAATTCAAGAGGGCATAGGTTTCCTAGATCAGTTCACTCATTGATAAAATCTTGAACTAATTGTGATCTAAATCGGCTCCAATTATCATTGGGATGATGGATCCCTCCATGATCATGCTTAACTTATATCTAGCTAATTCCACTACATCACCGATGGCTCATATTTGCAACTAGTTGCAATTTAATAAGCTGATCACAAGAGGAGAGAGTGTGAAAATATTTGTAATTTATACAACTCTAACAGATGTTATGAGAACAATGTGAACATGATCATACCTCCATATATTTATTCTATAGCATTAAAAGTTAATTTCTTGATGAACAACATGAAAAGTTAAGCTATGTTTGGTGTCATTGTCACTTTTTTTAAAAAAGAAAATCTGAAAATAGGAATTGTATATCTATTTTTTTTGGATTTTTGATAATAGAAAACATGTTTGGTTTGCTCTTTTTTTTTTCTTTCTATCTCTTTTTTTTTCTTACAATAAGGGCCAACAACATAGATAGTGGTGAGGAGAGAGGGAGGAGGGATGGGGCTAGCGACGTGGTCGAGGATAAGGGAGAACTTGACATTGGGTGGAGAGGCAATTGAGGGAGCAGTGGAGGAAAAGGAAGTTGAGATAGGGCCAACAATGCAGTCGGAGATGAGGATAGCTGGGCATTAGATAGAGAGATGGTCGGCAAGGTCTTAGGGGAGCCAGTGTGGTTGGATGGGGCCAATGGGGTTGAAGATGAGATTGGGTGGAAGAAGAGGGGTTAGGAGAAGGGTGAAATCTCATTTTTAAAAAAACTGTAAGTGAATTTTTTCCACTTTCTTTTTTTCTAAGAATAATGGAAGTTGTTCCAACAAAATAAATAGAAATAGAAACAGGATAATCAAATATTTTTTTTACATTGGCTTCTGTATTTCTGTTTGGAGAAACAAAAGAAATAGGAAAAAAAGGGTAGCAAACAAGGATAGTCCAATTAGTATGTGGAACAAGGATAATAAAAAGAGGAAAATAATAGAGTTCACCTGTTCAAATTACTACTCTTGTATTTATGACAATAATTAGTAGAGAAATACATGGAGTTAAGTGGCACAATATATCTCACGTACTACACAATTCTAGAATGCCAGATGGGGGCAAGTATACTAACATGTGATCGGAGATTAGCGGTAGTAATTTGATATTAGGCAATGCATTGGAGTGTTTGGATTTGGAAACATGTATCACTGGATCCATTCAAATTTTATTTTAGGTCACAATTTTAGACCATGAGCCGGTCTATCAAACAATTGGATCTTGTTGGGCCATATCCATAAAATTTTTTTAAATCTATTTGGATCAATTTAGGTCAAGCATGACCCATAACCATTCCCACACATTTAAGTCAGGGCTAAATGGGATCTAGATTTGGATCTAAACCAAGATAAAGAAAAATAGAAAAACTATTGGTCATTATAAATTTGAAAGTATAGTAATAGTGACATGAATTATAACAGTATAAATTAATGATAGTATTGGTGTGAATATTGTTGTATTTAGGAAAAGGGTATAGAATTATTTATGTTTTTTGAAGAATATATAAGACCCAACAAATAGGGTAATTAAGTCAATACATAATCAAGAATTTGGCATTTAAACAAGATTAGTTACAGCAATAAAAAAAAATCTTAGATTTGTTTTTAGTGGAGCTTGGATTAGACACCAGGAAGGGTGTATGCAAGAATCTTATAAGGGTGGATGCATAGCAAGAGAAGAGTACTAGAGAAATCAAGCTAGTTAAAGACACTAAGAGAATATTGAGAGAAGAAACTCACCACCTCGACTAGTGTGGGATAATTTATTTATAGATAATGATACCTCAAAAATATGGTATAGACAATATTACAAGTATGGTATACACAATATTGCAGGCCCTAAGTATAGAAAATATAGATAGACAATATTACAGGTATGGTATACACAATATTGCAGGCCCTAAGTATAAAAAATATAGATATTACAGGGTGTACATTCCTAATGATACACCATAAATATGGTATACACAATATTGTAGGCCCTAAGTACAGAAAATATAGATATTATATTTTTATTCAAGAAATTGATATGTCAACACTTGTCTTTACTCCCCCATAAGCCCAGTGGGAGTGTGGTCACATTGAGCTTGGATCAAATAGCTGTGAAACATAGGGTAGATAGACCCTTTATGAGAGTGTCCGCAAGCTGATCAGAGGAGCCAATAAATCGAACGAGAAGCTACTGTTGAAAGACTCGTTTACGAACAAAATGGTAGTTTATCTCAATGTGTTTGGTCCGAGCATGAAAGACTGGATTAGCACTGAGATAAGTTGCAGAGATATTGTCACACCATAGTGTTTAGGATTCCAAAGTTGAAGGCCCAACTCATTGAGAAGCAACTATATCCAAATCAGCTCTGCTATGGCATTGGCCAAGCTTTTGTACTCCAATTCAGTGCTTGATGAGCTACTATTCGTTGCTTGTTGAAGCTCCAGGAAATAAGATTAGCCCAAAAAAAATAGCAAATCCACTAACAGAGCGATGACCGTTAGGATTACTAGCCTAGTCAGCATCTGAGAAGGCATGTAGATGAGAAATAGACCCTTTCTTGATGAGGAGACCATGAGTGATTGTCCCTTCAAATAATGCAGGATCCATTTAACAGCTGCCCAATGAGCTGTTGTGGGTCGGTGCATGAACTGGCACACTTGATTTTCTACATAAGAAATATCAGGTCTGGTGAGTGTCAGGTACTATAGGCAATCAACCAAAACTCGGCGATAAAGAGTAGGGTCATCATGTGGGTCACCATCAATATAATGAGAGGCGAGAATCAAAGGTCACTGGTGAAGGCGTCGGTTTACAGTCCAGTATAAAATTTTGGCTAAGAACCTCATGAATATATTTGGATTGTGTAACATACAGTCCTCAGCACAGGAGTGAGCCTCAATGTCGAGAAAGTAATGCAATGGCCCAAGGTCCTTCATGGCAAATTCCTAATTCAGAGCCATTAGGAGAGACGTGAATGGTGCATTCGGTGTTTCAGTGAGAATAATATCATCCACATACATGAGGATGAACATACAATAGGAGGCAGTGTAGAGAAAGAACAAAGAGGAATCAGCACAAGACCCCTTGAACCTGAGATGCTACAGAAATGAGCTCAGGCGAAGGAACCAGGCACGCAGAGCTTGCTTGAGGCCATAAAGTGATCGTTTAATGTGACAGACATGGTGCGGCTTTGACAGATTAGCAAACCATGATGGCTACTTCATATAAACTTCTTCATCAAGGAAGCCATAAAGAAATACATTCTTCACATCTAGCGGTCAAATTTTCCATTATAGAGAGGTGGCAATAGATAAGATGATCTGAATGGTAACTGACTTAATGACTGGACTAAAGGTCTCACTGTAACAACACCTTCTCACTGATTTAAGCTATTGGCAACCAACCGAGCCTTAAAATTATCAAGAGACCATCTGCCTTCTGTTTGATCTTGTACACCCACTTGCAGCTGATAACATGATGGTGTAAATGAGGAACAAGTTCTCATGTATGATTAGCCAACTCATGCACAGGATGAGTCGACTCCGACATGCATGATGGCACTGGCACAGACTTGAGCCGACTCAAGCATTGATTGAGCTGACTCAATCTCAAAAAATAAAGAGTTAACTTTTCTGAATAACTTGCATGAGCCGACTTAAGAGCATCATGAGCCGACTCAAGGAGACCTTGAGTCGACTCAAGGAAAAGTTGAGTCGACTCAA
>NC_025993.2:10543869-10609565 GCF_000442705.2 Elaeis guineensis | reverse complement strand
CAAGCTTGCAAAGGATACCTTTACAAGTAGATTTTTTAGATTGAAAAAGAACTTCAAGAGCATAAAGAATATTATCCAAGATTGACCTACTTTTGACATAAGCAGCTTGAGCCAAATCCACCAAAGAGTTTATAAAAGGTTAGAGACGTTCCGCAAGCACCTTGGTAAAAATTTTTATGCAACTATGGATCAAGCTAAGCAGTTGTAATCAGAAGGTTGAGAGGCAGCTTCTTTTTTTGGTACAAGAGTAAGAAGTGCATAATTGAGCCTAGAAAGATTCAAATGTTTATCATAGTTTTGTTGGAAGAGAGCATATAGATCCTTAGAGACCAAATGCCAAAAAAATTGATAGAAACACATTGAGAAACCATCGGGACCAGGGCTTTTGTCCCCTTTAAAACTAAAAACAGCTGCCTTTATCTCTTCCAAGGTGAATGGTGCATCCAGAAAATAAAGATCAAGGTAAGGAGGATTATACACCTGCTCCCAATTTATATCCAAAGGGGCCTTTTCAAAATTAGCAAAGAGCTCTTTAAAGTAAGATGTGAAGCTACTTTTAATCCCCTCTTGATTAGAAAATTCTTGATCCCTCCAAGAGACATTTGTGATAAAGTTAAACTTCTTTCGAATAGTAGCCATTTTATGAAAGAAGTATTGTTATCTCCTTCTTTTAGCCACCTTACTTCAGACCTCTGCTTCCAATATATTTCTTCCTTAGAATAGATCTGAAAATAGTTCTTTTTTAAAAGCAAGTCTGTCCACAAATTCAGATTGAGATAAAGGATTTGATTCCTCCTTACGATCTAGGTACCAAATTTTGTTGATGAGATCATTTTTCAATTCTCTATCAGCAGGTGATATTTTGGCACTCCAGGATCGAAGGGCAGCTCTAGTATTCCTCGACTTCAGCACAAGATTCACTGCCGCATCATTAAAAGAGGGAGAGGTATTCCAAGCATTGGCGACTATCTCCACAATTGAATCATGGGACAACCAATTTCTATCAAATTTGAATAACCCTTTTGAAAGAGTGCAAGGCAAAAGATAGCTGAATGGGAACATGATTAGAGAAGGAATTGGCTAAAGCCACTTGATTGGCATTAGGAAAAAGATCATCCCAATCCAGAGAAATAAGAAAGCGATCAATTTTTGTAAGGATTGGATTCTCTCTTCGGTTACTCCAAATGACATCCCTACCTTTCAAAGGGAGGTCGATTAGATCAAAAGACCGGATAAAAAACAGAAAGCGAAAAGTAACAGCTGGAGATTGGGGTCCCCATTTCTTTCATGGCTTTTATAAGTGGCATTGAAGTCCACAACCACTAACCCCCCCCCCCCCCCCGGCATTGAAGTCCACAACCACTAACACCGCCCCCACACCCCCTGGTAATAGAGAAATTATTCATCTGTCTAATTGGAGACGGCCTAGTAGAATTCCATCCAATCAGAACTCCGCCTGCGGTACCAACAGCATTGAGAGAGGGCCAAGAGTCAATCAGCCCCCCAGAAAGAGAGTGAAGAATAGCCGGAGAGGTAGCATCAAGTTTGATCTCTTGTAAACCAACAGCAAAGCAACCAGAACAGCATATGAAGTCTTTGACTGCCCTACTTTTTACAGGCTCACCAAGACCTCTCGCATTCCAAATTAAGATAGACATATGGAATAAAGGGATGGCTTCTTGATTAATCAAAAACAGAGAGAAATTGACAGAGAGAGAAGACCTTGAAGGAAGCCTGCCTAGATTGATAATGCCTTAGCTCTATCAGCCTCTCCATCTTAAGAAGAAGCTGAAGAATCTGTGGCATCCTCTACTTTTATACAGATGTCACATTTCCTACTCCAGTTGATGAGAGTTTCTTGAGAGAGACCGTGTAGAGGAAGTGGATCTAAGCCAAGCCCCGAAGGGTTAGAAGCAATCTCTTTCTAGGGCAAAAGTGACAGCCTTTTTCCTCCTATTAGAGACCAAACGCGAAGTGGCTTCTTTGATAGCCATCTGCGCTTTAGGCCTTTGAGCCCTCTTTGAGGATTCAGATTCAGTAGGTTGAAAAGAAGTTCGAAAAGGAAGTGGATCATCCATCGACGAGAGAAGCTCAAAGGTTTCCAATGTGTTAGCTTGATTAGGCTCTGGCTGTATATAGACCGGATCAAAGGAGGTATCGATAATAGGACCTTCAGCTCGGTTAACACAATCAATGAAAGCACTACGATCGAGTCCCGGAAAAGCCGGCACTTCATCTGCATAGAGGTACCTTGGAGTAATCGGATCTTCACGCTCAACACAGGTTAGGGATTGAGGGCCCATCTCGCCTCCTAAATTAGACTCCACAAGGCAACAAGAAGAGGATGCAAGGACACCCGATTGTACCGGCACTTCAGCCGCTTCAAACCGCAACGGATCCCAGGGTTCCATCGCGGGTCCAATCTCTCCGACACGAGCAATTGCCTCACCCTGTGGGTCCGAAAGATCCGCCGAATGTGTCCTTGAGGGAGCTTTGAAGGAGTGAAGTCCGGAAAGGGTGAGAGAGTCTGCGACAGCGTTCAGAGATAGCAGATCCATTCGAAATTTAAACCCAGCAGAAGTTGATTGAATGCCATTTGTCAAGTCTAACTGGGTAGCCCTCAACGACTGGAGCTCGGCTCTACATGAGTGGTCACACCCAAGCATCCCATCAAATCATCACTCACCCGATTGACTAGGCTAGGATCCCAGTCAACCGAGTTAACTCGTTTAGATGCTGGATCAATTTGCCCCACCCCCCCCATCCCGCTTTATTTGATAACTGCAGCCATCTGTAAATGCCAGCAATGTCACGAAAGCTTGCTGCTGCAATCCCAAAATCTTTGGTTTCAGTAATAACTCTCTGATACGAGACCGTATCAGTCTCTCTTCTAGGTGAGCAAGACCAATCCTGTGGGCCTTCTTCGACTGAGACACATAGCAGCAGTGTACAATTCTATGAAAATACCTTCAGTTTTAGACTCACCTTTCTGATTTTTTTCTGATAAATACCACCCATGCACTATCTGCCAACACAATCCGAGCAAATACAGAGTCATCTATACTCCCCCGTGCCCAGTGCACATCACCTTCAAGAGAGCACAATATGAGTGAAGGAAATAGTGCCCAAGGACTTTTGTCAAGTCACAATAATACCCCTAATAACCCCACGGATGGAATCATATAAACCTCCCATCTTAGTCCCATAGATCTTTGAATTCTTGTTAAGGAATTCTCAGCCAATCTAGTTTCGAACGAAAGGCAAATCTAAGGTCTATATTCTTTCAATAAGGTTGTCATACGATTGGCATATAGGACAGGATTTTGTACCATTTATTGCAGCAAGAAGAAAGAAGAGATAAAAAAATAAAGAACACACAATCAAGTATGTGGAATAGTCTAAGTGCAACCTCCATAGGGCATGCAAGCTTTACTATGAGAAAGAAACAAACACAAAAAGAGAACACCTACTCTTAACTCTATATACATACCTATCTCAATAAAAAGCTATCCTTACAAAAGCTCTTCCAAAATCCCCCAAGGAGACCTACTCACAGGCCTACCAGTATCAGGATTCTCAATACCCCTGGATGTTTTCTGTGATGCAAACTGCTAAATCATACCTTTGTAGTGCTCTGTCTGATGCTCTACTCTACCCCCAACCCCCTGTCAGTGCTCTGCCTGTGTTTGCTCCATCGGCTGCTCACTCTGGGCACTCACCGAACTCTCTCTCTCTCAGCCAATCATATTTACATTTTAGTTGATCAAGATAGGATCTTAGATAACTCACGCTTTGGATAGCTGATCAAGTCTTGGACTTAAGATGAATATAGAAAGTTGAAGATTCAAAACATTTTCCTAAGCAGACCATGTGATCAAGATTGCCGATCAAGTCTGGACCTTAGTCGACTCAAGAAGAGGGATAGCCAACTCAATATCAAAGGAAGGTGAATAGAGAAAGCCATATAAATCAGCAAGTTTTTTGAGCCAATCCAGAAAATCATCCAGCCAACCAACTATTCTAGTTAGCCGACTAAGATAGGATCTAAGCCGATCCAATCTCAGATAGACAGAATAAGGTAAAATATTAGATTTTCGATATTTGTTGCTAAGCTATTTCAGAGTTTCATTAAGCTGACTTAAAATTGAAGGTTAGCCAACTAAGAACCTGAGTAAGCTGACTCACAGAATTCTGACAGAATAATGCTAGATTTTTAAAATTTTGAAAATATGTCTAAATTCATACCAATGGCTATTTTCAAGCTTCCAATGGCTAGAGCATTAATTATAGATATTTTTAAGTCAATAAATGTGAAGGATGCATGGTGGAGACTAACTTTAGAAAGAAGAAAAGCTTATTGAGTTATTATTCTTGAGGATAGTGTGTGGAACTCAAAGAGAAAAAAGAATTAAAGAGTATCTTAAATTCAATCTTTCCTATAATCAATTAGTCAAAAAGAGAGGAAGAATACTTTAATTCAAGCCAACTATCATTGAAAAAAATATTGAAGGCTGCTTCAATCATCTTAAGCAATCAAGAAAGAAGTGCAAGCATTGAAAGCTTATCTACCTCAACTTCTTCAAAGCCTAAAAGAGTTTTATTATTTCTAAACTATTTTTTTATATATTTTTATTTATTTTTTATATAATAATAGTAAAGCAATACATGGATATTAGGGGTGGCATTCTGTGTTGACATGTAAAATTATAGGATAATCTTTCGTAACGTCACATGTCAAGCTTTATTTTTTATTTTTTAAATAAAAAATAAAAATAATATGATAAAAAATAAAAAATATTTTAAATCTATTTATATAATAATAATAAAGTGATACATGGATATTAGGAGTGGCATTCCATATTGCACGCAAGGTTATAGGATAATCTTCCGTAACACCACATTAAGTTTTATTTTTTTTATTTTTATATTTTTTATATAAAAATAAAAATATAAATAGTATGATAAAAAATAAAAAAATATTTTAAATTATTATCTATCTATTTATTTATATAATAATAGTAAAGTGATATACGGGTATTTACCAAATACAGTAATTTTCACTGATTTGGGAGGCAATCTTTAGAAAGAAGATCTCTTAGAGACCTTTTTGATCTTATTACGAGATTAATTAGTGAGAGCAACCTTTAATATAAAATATTATCATCATTATCAATTAAATCCCTACAATGTGGGGATTGAGTGTTAGTTTTACGGTAACATGTTTCTTGGATGTAGAAATTTAGGATTGGTCCAAGCCTAAAAATTGGATGGTGTTGGTTTTGTTGGTATCCCCACAAAAATCAATTGAGATAGATTGCAAGCCTGGGATAAAATAATCGGTTATAAGGTTATAGTTGATGATTTAGATAAAATCAACTGGTTTAGATTGTGAACCCGAAAAGTTAATCAGACTATAATCTTTAAGAGGTTATAGTTAAATTTCCAAGTTGGTTTACTTAAAAAGTGGATATGGGTGATAAGTTCAATGCCGAACCACTATAAAATCTCTCATATTTGTGATTGCTTTACTTTGTTTACTCTATTATTTCTGCTACCTTTATTTATTATCTACTGAGCACTTCACAAATACTTCAAAGATTATTTTTGTGCACAGATTATTTAAGATATTTTTTAGGAAACCCAATTCATCGCCCTCTAGGATTGCTGCCTCGAAGAAACATCCTACTAGGTTGAAATAAATCAATGTAAATCAATTTCAAAGGTCCAGAAGTTAAAACATGATTTTTTGATTTAAATGACCTTCTAATTTATTTTTCAAGTTGGCAAACATCACAAATTCTGATCTTTTCAAAGTTTAATTTTGGCAAACCTTTTACAAGATCTTTTTAATTTGTTTTAAAAATCAAAATTCATGCTAATATATCCTAATTTACAATATCACAGCCAACTAGTCTCATTACTTTTGATATCTATCACGATGAGATATTAACTATTCTTCATAGGAAGAACATCTAGATCTATCATATGTAGATATTGCTATGTCTATGTCTAATGAATTTAATGCCATCATCATTAGGACTAAAAAATAATATGCATAGATGATTCGAAAATAACTTTTAAAACTTTATCATAAAGTTGACTAATACTAAGTAAATTATCTTTCAATCCATCTACCAATAATATATTTCAATATAGGTAGAAGCAGTAATACAAATGTTATCCATTCCAATGATATATCTTTTGCTATTATCATCAAAGATTACCCCTCCTCCTTTCGTAGCTTTAAGGATGATGAATTGTGACTTATCATCCATCATATGTATTAAGCAGCTACTATTAAAGTACCATTTTTTTTTTGTCCTTGCGCTATAAGGCACACCTACAAGAGAAGATCAAGTTGTAATTTTAGGTACCCAACATTTTTTGGATCCTTTTAGATTAGTCACAATAGTTCCTTTTGGAACCCATACTTTTGTAATTTGATTTTTTTTTTTAATTTTTTGAAATCATATGTGTAGGCTTTATGTTCAAGTTTTCCATAGGAAACACAAGTTACATTTGAAAGAGAATTTGGTGAAGATTTCATAAGGAAGCTTTTCAAAAATTTCTATTTCTTATTGCAATTGAAACCAAGGCCAGCTTTGTTGAAAATGGCTTTTTGATTGTTTAAAATCATTTGAAGTTTTTTATAGCTAAGAGTGAATTTATTGATAACATGTTTAAAATTTTTAAGTTCTTTCCTTAAAGATTTATTTTCTTGTAGCAAGAATTCATTTTCTTTCGAAAACTTTTCTTTTTCTTTAGCTAAATCATGATTACATCTTTCTAGCTCTTTCTTTTTCAAGTTGAGCTTTTCAAATTCATCTAAAGGTTAGAAAATACATCTTATAACTCATCAAAAATAAGATCGAATTTAAGTTCAAAAGTTACCTCCTTCTCATATGCCATGAGACACAAGTTTACCCCCTCTTTAGGTTCTTCATTTGACTAGAGTCCTCACCATTACTCCAAGTGGCCATCAGAGCATTTTTCTTGTATTTCTTAGAGGATTTCTTAAGAAGACATTCCGCCTTGAAGTATCTAGACTTCCTACACTCATAGCACATAGGCTACTCCTCCTTCTCTCTCTTTGCTTGGTTCACCTTTCGTAAAGAATTTCTTTATAAATTCTGTCTTTTCTTCCTCATTAATTTTGAATCTTCAAATGATCAATGCCATGTTTTCATCATCATCATCTTCTTCAGATTCTTCACTTT
This sequence comes from Elaeis guineensis, assembly GCF_000442705.2. NCBI lineage: Eukaryota > Viridiplantae > Streptophyta > Magnoliopsida > Arecales > Arecaceae > Elaeis > Elaeis guineensis. The sequence continues at coordinate 10,602,348 of NC_025993.2, read as the reverse complement.
CATCTTCATCTTCGGCTACAGACTTGAGGGCTATGATCTTTTTTTCTTTGGCTTCCTCATTATTTTGCTTCATGGTCAACTCATGAGTCTTGAGTAAACCAAGAAGTTCTTTCAAGGACAGTGCATTAAGGTCTTTGGCTTCTAATATTATAGTGACTTTTGCCTTTCGAGCTTTAGAAAATGATTTAAGAATTTTACGAACTAGTTCACTATTAGTGTAAGATTTTTTAAAGCTCTTAAGATCATTTATAATATCAGTAAATCTAGTAAATATTTAGTGATAGATTTATTTTATTTCTTTTTAAATAGCTAATACTTATGAGCAAGCATATTAATCTTAGATTTTTTAACTTGGTTGATACCCTCATGGGTAACTTCTAATCTATCTCAAATTTTTTTAACTAAAACATGTGTAAAAATTTTATTAAATTTATTTACATCTAAATAATAATATAAAATATTTATAGCTTTTGCATTGAGCTAGGCCTTCTTTTATCTAGGTCATCTCAATCTTTTTCATGTTTAAGAGTGCTAATGCCATCTACCATGATAGTGGATGTATATTGGCTATTAATTATAACACTTCATAGGTTATAATCAAGTACTTGAATAAAATTATGCATACATATTTTTCAATAACTGTAATTAGCACCATTGAACAAAGGGGGTTGATTGGTAGATTGTCCTTTGGCAAGAGACATTCCAATTTGGGCTGCCATCCAATCTTTAACTCTTGATTGTTAGATCAAAAATAGACTAAGTGCCAAAGTTCTGATACCATTTGTTACCCAAATAGACAACCTAAAAGGAGAGTGAATTGAATTTTTTAAAATTAAAAATAAGTATGTGTTAAAATTAAGCTATGCAAAGTGAAGATGTAGTAGTGGAAGCAATGAATTAAGAATGAGATATAAAAATGCAAATGATAGCACTAAAGAAAGCAACAAAAACACATACAAACAAAATCTATTATAATAGTTCAAAGGTAAAACCAGTATCTACATCCACTCTCCAAGGACACTCTTAGAAATTCCATTATAATCTCTCCAAGACTATAGTACAATTATTTTTTTGAGCTCACAATCAAAATTCAGTGGATTTTTTTTAATGAAAATCAATCAAAACCACTTTTCTAAGCCACTCCTAAGCTTGTACAAAGATGCAATTCAATTTAGCACTTAGATTGGCCTTTCCCCTAACTTTCAATCCTAATTGAAACTTTTATAGCAATAAGTGGCAAGAGGATGTGAGCACAACGAAAAAGTCTCCTAAAGAGCAAGTAAAAATATCATTGAAGCTTATAAGAGTGGAAGCTCACAATAAATGCTCCTTTTTTTTCTTGAAACCCTTTGAGATCTCAAGAATTTGGTGGTTTGAACTTAAATAAACTCTCCAAGTATCTTGGGTTTTCCCTTTATTTTCCTTCTTCTCTACTTTCTTCAATGCATTTGATTGGCATTAAGGCTCTTAGAAGGTCCAAAAATAGGTTTTGCCGATTAGAAACCCAGAACTAGCTGTTGGGAGCTTTCTACATATTTCTGTAACTTCTATAAAACTAGCCGTTATAGCTACCAGACGTAGTTGAGTTGACTCGGATAAACTTAGGGTTACTTCGAGGTAGCTTATGGTCGACTCGAGCTCAGATCTATTTTAACACCTTTATATCTTGTCTGAGAGAATCAACTAGCCTAATTAGGGATAGACTCAAAGTAGGCTAGAGGTCAACTTGAGACAACTTGGAGCTGACTCGAGGTCCAAGCTAAGAAATGTAGCTCTCTATCTTGTCTAAGAGAGTCAACTCACAGAATCTTGAGGTCGACTCATAGTTCTATGCGACTTGAGTTTTGCTTGCTTAAGTCATCTCTTGATATGTAGGGTCAACTCTTGGCTTCTACCATCATGTTTTTCATAATGTAGTTTATCAAACTTGCTTTCCTTAGCTTCCAACTTTGGCAATTGCTTAGGCCTTCTTGACATGATTTTAGCTTTCTAAAAGTTCTCAACATACACTTCCATATACTATTAGTACCATCATATACTCAAATATTTTATATTCATCAAAATCATTCTTTAGATGAGTAGACCCTTTTAATTAGCTCAAGTTCATTAAAAAATCAAAGCCACATCAATGGAGAATCCGAGAGAAATCCCCATAGAAAGAACTAGATATTCATAACCATAATTAGAGATTGCCAAATGTGTGCTACTAGAGAAGAAATCTAGGATATCTTTTATAGAGAAAACCTAGGGCTTCATCCGAATTTGATGAGCCCAAGACTTCCTCTACCCAATGAAATCGGGGTTGAAGATGGACTTGAATTGGGAGTTAAGGGAGAAAGAGGACTCCCAATTGTAGTCAAGTTCCCCATTTCCTTATGTGAGGAGCTTGCCTAGCCTGATTGTGTCATTTGGAGCTCTGGACCACCCTAGATAGTCCATGTAATACCCTATAATTCAAAAAAAAAAAAAAAAAAAAGAGAATTGAGCTAGCACGTGCATTGCATGTGCAGGGCTTAGCATGGAAAGGGGCACAGGTAAGCTCATGGAAGAACTCCTGAAGGAGTTCTTCTCTGATTTTGACATTAAAAAAAAAAAGAAAAAGAAAAGAAAAAAAATACTTAGTTTGAGAGCTTCAATCAAACATTAATTCTTTCCTATTAAGAGGCCTATTTAAAGGCCCCAGTCCATAGTTTTCTTGATGATTAATTCCTCCATTTTTCCTCTCTTTTCTTTCAATTTTTTGGTGGATTATTTCTATTAAAGGACGAGATCAAATTCCATCCAAAATATCAAGCAAATCTTTTAGATCATCTTCCTTTCATTTTCCATAGGATTTAAGCTTGGATTTTTGTTGAATTTATTATCAAAAAATTTTTGAAAAGTCTAGTTTGGATCCTTTGTTTCTCCCCAATGCTGTTTTTTTTTTTTGCCATCCATTGTCACCGTCGGTCGCCAGATCAGGCTCCATCGATCATCGACCTGGCTTGATCTTCCAACCATGAGTGTTGTTAGTGGGGAGGAAACCCTCTTAGCTCGGCAACAAAAGGAAGACAAGCTTCCCTATTCCATGAAAGAAAGAAGAAGAAGAGAGGGACGCGAGTCCCCTCTTCCATGGAAAAAAAGAAAAAAAAAAAAATAAATAAAAATAAAAAAAAGGATTTCTCTATCTTCTCTTTCTGTCTTCAATTTGAACCCTTACTTTCTCTCTCTAAAATGTTAAATTTTTTCTCTTTAAATTTTTCTCTCTCTTTAATATTTTCTCTTTTCTTGGATTTATAAAATTGGAGATCCATTATCCATGGTTAGTTTGATCTTGCCATAGAAATCAAAATAAAAAAATAAATACACCTAATTTTTAATCTGATCTTAAGTGGAATTTTGATTTAGAATTTGATTTTGATTTAGTTATGAATTAAAATTAATAATATATTGAATAATAGATTTTGAAGAATTTTTTTAAAATTAATCGATCTGTTCATTCAGTATTCTATGAGAGATAAGTAATAAACTATCTTCTTAAGATATATTATTATTTATTTAAAAATAAATAATTAGTCTTTTAATTATGCATGATTTATGAAACTATATTTTGAGTAAAAAATAATTTCTAAAATATTATGATTTATTAATTTATTATAGAACATGCATATGTTTAGTAGAATTATGAAATCTATATGTTATATCGTAAAAGTACTTTGATATGAATTGGATTTCATGCTCTCAGTCTTACTATATTTTAGATTTTGCTAATAGGGGTTATATGTTAGTTTTTGGACCTTATCAAAGGAAGTTATATGTTTGGACCCCATCAATAAGGGTTATATGTTGGTTTTTGGATCCTACCAATGAGGATTGTGCATTAATTTTTGGATTATGCCAATGGGGGTTGTATGTTAGAACTCTATTCTAGGCCCTGCCATAGGGATAAGTATGATTGTGGTTAAGGCTATTGAGTTATATATATTTTATTTCGATCAGATTATTATTATGTAAGTATATGAATATTTGAAAAGATTTTGATTTATATCAGTTAGCATGAAATATGTTCTTATATTTATTTATGATATTTATTTTCAAATATCATATTATATATGAAATATCTGGTTAAGATATTCATTACTTATTGGGCTATCAAGTTTATTACCTCTTTCTTTTATTTTTTAGATTTAAATAATTAATCATGAGCATGGAAATTAATTTTGTGAGAGAGAGCTTTTAGAGGTGAAATTTGATACTATCAGCTTCATTGAACTTAGATCTATTTTTTTTATTTTAATAAAATTTTATTTGATGTAAGATATTTAATTTAATTATTTAAATTAAAGTTAAATAATAATTATTTAAATTTTATTTTATTATGATGCATTGATATCATGTGAGATATCTTGCATTCTTATAGAGAGAGTTTTCTATGAGTGTGTGGCCATTGCCATGATCCTGATCCATGATCTTAGGTCGACGTTGTGACAGTCTAGGTCTCACATTCTTCCTCTCTAAATAAAATTTCATCCTTGAAATTTTCTCATTAACTTTGGGGTACATTGTTATGATCTCTATGTCAAGTTGGTAAGTAACTTATCAACATGATTTCATTATCATATCTTATCACAATGAAAAAGGTCAATACTTCAAGAATTGATTCTTCTATCAATGATCTAAATCAAGTACCTTCATCTCTTGCAAATGAAAATTAATGTGATAATTCTGAATAAGAATGCCAAGTATCTTTGGCCAAAGACATCAATTATTTCTTAAATAATCGAATATTTGAGCATGGAATATAAGATTGATAAACAAACTCATACTCTTTCAAACAAATAGAAGAGTACAAGCTTCAATGAAGGAGAAAAGAAATCCACATAAAAATGTTCTAAGTCCAAGATCAAGAACCGATAGTCCACTAATCATAGACTGAAGATGCTAAAAATTTTCTTAGAACCACATAAGGTAGGAAAGCCCAACAGTGAAAATCATCCAATGATAGATTAACCAAAAATAAAAAAATATTATCTTCTCCATTACCAATGAAATTTTCTATAAGAAAATTCAAATTAAGTCATCTATTATAGTCTTCCAAATCAAAGAGTTAATATTGCCGACCAGGTTAATAATTCAGACCACCACACTTCCACTGCACACTCTGATCTAAAAGATTAAAGTTTTTGAGATTTACTAAATGACTTCCAACTAAAATACTATTTTGTATCATAAATTTAGATAGTCAAAGAATTTCAAATACCAAACAAAGCTATAAAGGAACTCTTGAGTCTCATCACCAATTTACCTTGAGCACATCCAACTTGACCAAGCCATAAGCCAACTACTATAATCAATATCATCATAAGATCCATACCTAGATTTAAAACTAATAGAATATTTCAGTCAAATATTATAAAACCCTTTCTTAGTCCAAATTTTAAACAACTTACAAATGAACCCTAAACTTCCACTAAAATGATTGACTTCAAGCTAGAAAGTAATATCACCCCCATATCAAATTGAACTTCCAAATTCATTCAAATAATCAATAAACAAATAATTACAATGCATAATAATATTTCATGTAAAATACTTTTACACTTAATTTCAATCAAAATCCAACAAATTAGAAGTTTAAATACAAATTCCATGCCTTAAGAATTTTCAGGCAGTTCATTACACTTTAGCTGTGAGTATGGTGAGAGGTGACATTTTGATTTCAAGGAAAATAAAATAATCATCACAAATAAGATTAAGACAAGAGAACATGGATACATAAACAAGAAAAGCAAATAGAGATATCTCATGAACTAATCTTTCCCAGCACTCATCCTTTCAAATGAGTCCTAAGGATCCTAGTACATACCACTATTTCTATCACAATTTAGTTATTATCCCTAGTGATCTTAAATCTAGGCTCTGATACCACTTAATCTATCATACCTTGAACTGAGTGCATAAAAAATATCGTATGCTTGCAAGACTAACCATATAAGCATGCAAGGCTGTTGATAAAATCACCATAACTTTAGACCAATAATAATAATTCTTCAATCCTCGAAAATTAGTTCAATCAATCATTCTTATCAACAATAATACTTGATCCACATAAAATTTTTAAATCTAAGCTAAACTAATAAAAAGACTAATTGACACAAGTGACAAAGATAGCCAAATTTACTAATTGCTTGAAGCAATCTAGCATGCTCTCTCAAGTCCCAAGCATTGCATGATTTAGGACTTGAAAACTAGAAATAAAAGAATAATGAGCTACACTATCCCAATAAGCAACATAGCATAATGAAGTGAGATCTAATTATGTTAAGCAAATAAATAATATAATACTATCTGAGAGGAACACATCTAAAAATTATATGTCTTTGTGAAAGTATTTATTTATTGTAAATTGATAATGAACTCAATATTAAGCTATGGCCATATAATCCAGTGGCATGGGTCTAATAATAGAAATATATTGCATAAAGTGTCAAATAACGTATGCCATTATTCTAATCATCGATATTATTTCAGTGTCAAAACTAATTTTTCGGATTACAAGTCGACAAGTCCAACATATAATCCTTATTGGCGCGGCTAGAATATAACCATGTCAAGATCACATATAAAAGTGATTCCACAGACTCCCCAATCAAGTTGTCCAAATCCATTTCTTGAAGCAGATCATATATTCAAATAAATTATTTATAATAATAAAACAATACATGCTTGACCCATTTTTAAATAGAAAATAGAGGTCATAAAATTAATTATAATTTTTCAAAGACCATTAGAAAGTACACTTTGAAGTGTTAGGTTACTTAACTCTTTTAGCAACAATTCCAAGCATAGTATTCATGAATCCACACTTCAATCAAGCATGTCGGATACACCTATTTAGGGTCATTAAAATTCAACATCTTAGAGGTCAAACGCATTAAGAAACTTTGAAGAACCCCAATAGATCAATTAAGCCATTAAGGTATTGCTTAGAATATAGGGTCATGCTGAAGGAAAAATGTGGTAGTGCTATGCATGCAATTTCAAAATTTTTATGCAGCAGAAGAATAAGATTAAACTATTTAATCTAAATTACATGCATAAGATCTAATCTATATTACCATGCCATGAAAAAAATATAAAATATGATATACTTTAGATCTGAAAATAAAAACATACATCAATATCATCAATGCTAAAATCATACATCGATCTAACTATTAGATCTACCATAAGAATCAAAATAAGTTAGAGATCATTACCAAATAAAATTAGATCTTGATCTCCTCTGATCCAATGGTTGAAGAGGATATTCCTCAGGTCGCTCACAGCCATATGAAGTCATCTGGCCTCTATAAAAAAATTCACGCGAAGATGGATGCAGATCAGGGGCTCGGAGATGCTAGTCTGTGAATAACTTCGACAGCTGATCTCTTCCTTCTTCTACAAGCACCTTAGACACTCCAAAGTGATAGGACACCTAGAGAAAGAAGAGAGGAGGAGGAAAAGAGGCTCTAAAAATAAAAAAATTGCAAGAGAACTGATCATGGGATGTCCAAGAGAGGGGTCCCTTTTTATAGACTGGGAATTAGGACTTTCCAAAAAAGAGTGCCATAAATCAATGCCAAAACCCCCTTTTGGCATCCCCAAAAATTTCAAAAAAATCATTAAGACATGGAAAAAGAATTTGGAGTCTCACATACCAAAGGATTCTTCAAAAAAAATAAAGAAAAAAATAATATAGCTCCAACAATATACCATATACAAAAAATTTCTTTCCTAGTCTGCATCTTATCTCTAATTCGAATCGCATTCGAATTAGGCAAGAGATAATATTATGACTCATCAGCTATTGCCACCCACCCTTATTGGATCCTCTCTCATGATGCCAAAAATTATAACCCAAATCCAATTAGAAATGGATAAATTGGCATGGATCCTAATGTGGCGCAAAAGATAAGGATAGAGCCCTAGTCTAACTTGGACTCTTCATTTCTAATTCAATTCTAATCCAAATTAAATTTGGATTAAAACTTCTGATAGAAATAAATCTAGTCCAATTAGAAATTCAAATATCTCATCAAATTTTTAACCTAATTAGGAATTAGCCGAGTCCAAATCTTGATTTAATCAGGATCATATTTCTCTTATAATCGAATTTGATCATATCAATCTCAATCTGAGTCGAACTAAATCTAATTCAATTAGACTTGTTCCAAAGCTCTTTACTCAATCAAATTGAATCAATTAATAATTTAATTACTAATTAATTCTCTATAAATGGTAGAGTCTCAGTCTCAATGAGACTCTCCCACAGAGTCCTAGTCCAAGTAGGACTCTTCACCAGAGTCACAATCTAATTGGACTCTTCAGCCATCAGATCTGACCAAATCTTCTAATGCGTGTGACCCCATAAGTTTGAATCTAAGTCAGTAGTATAGGAACAACTTCCTATACCTATTGATGTAACAATCTAGTAATGATGACCCGACGACCGGATAGGTCGAAATATTGCAAAGCAACTTTCTAGAACTTACTGGCGTATGGTCACCGTATAATTCATCTCTTTGATCCAAATGCTCAAGATGACTTAGGGTTTAACTGTCAACCCTAATTAAGTCGACTATATTATATTTTAACATTTTAAATCTATCTCATGGATTATCCTGATCAAGGTTTTGCTAAACTAAAATACACTGATGCATATCTCTTACCAATTTAGAGGGATCAATTCCATCTGGACTTACACACCGACTTGATAAGTACTTGACTGCACCTAGTATCCTTCTGTCACTAAGTTAGAAACTCAGATGGTCTGGTACTAAAGTACAGTGAGTTGCTTACAAGTCACCGTGGTGGTCTCAGGTTGAGGGATACTAATATCTATACCCTTCATGAGCTACTCTTGACAGTACAATACTCGACACATGATCATGTTTGATGCAAATATACTCCTATATTTTATTTGTACACTATAATAGTATCTCTATACTCTTTGATTAACAGGACAACCAACTCATATAGCATACAGTGACCTACACTTGATATCGCTATCGTCCTATTAACAGCATATCATTTGGTCGCGAACATTTTTAAGAACTTAATGACAAATCCTCTTTTGTCGATTAATAATAGTCCTAAGAACTTCATTACAACACAAGAGTTCAAAGATGATCAATTTATAATGACAATGCCAAATAACTTTTATTAATGAAAATGCATATACAATTTACAAGATGAGCACAATCGTCTAATGATTGACTTTGGAACATATTTTTCAATAACTCCCACTTGGACTAAAGCCAATCGATACAATATCGTATATCCATCTTCGATTTGTGGTCATTGAACTTCTTGATTTTAAGAGCTTTAGTAAATGGGTCGGTCAGGTTCTCCTTTCCATCGATCTTCTGAAGATCGACGTCACCTCGATCCACGATCTTTCGGATAAGGTGATAACGATGCAGAATATATTTGGTGTGCTGATGGGATCTCGGCTCCTTGGCTTGAGCAATGGTTTCAGTATTGTCGCAGTATAATAAGACAAAGCCATCAATGACGGGTGCCACTCCGAGCTCATCGATGAACTTTCACAATCATACAGCTTTCTTCGCAGCATCGGATGCTACAATATACTCTGCTTCGCAAACAGAGTCTGCCACAGTATTCTGCTTGAAACTTTTCTAGTAGATTGCTCTATTATTTAGGATAAAAATATAATTTGACACACTCTTACTATCATCATAATCTGATTGAAAGTTGGAGTCAATAAACCCCATAAGTTTCAAGTCAGTTTCACCATACACAAACCACTGATCCTTAGTATTTCTCAAATACTTAAGAATAGTCTTTATGATCTTTCAATGGTTTTCTCTTAGATTAGACTAGTATCTACTCACTATCTCTAATGAGTATGCTATGTCTGGTCTCGTACATGTCATGGTGTACATAATAGAACTCACTGTCGAAGCATATAAAATTTTACACATACGCTCTCTCTCTTAAGGAGTTGTTGGACAATCTCCTTTTGAAAGAAAAATTTCTTGGCCTATCAGAAGATAGTCTTTCTTAAAATTCTTCATGCTGAACTGTTTCAGTATAGTATCTATGTACGTGGATTGGGAGAGCTTGAGTAGCCTCTTAGATCTATCCCTATAGATCTTCATCCCTAGAATGTAGGCTGCTTCTCTTAGATTTTTTATAAAGAATTATGACAATAGTCATACTTTTATTTTATGTAATATAGGGATATCATTTTCGATTAAGAGAATGTCATCCACATACAATACAAGAAATATAATTATTGAACTATTTTTCCACTTATATATGCAGGGTTCCTTTCCGTTCCTAACGATGCCATACATTCTGATCACCTTATCAAAACGTATATTTCAACTCTGAGATGCTTGCTTTAATCCATAAATGGATCTCTGAAGCTTGTACACCTTGGACTCATCTGTGGATATAAATCTTTTAGGTCATATCATATACATCTCTTCGTTCAGCTCTCTATTTAGAAAAGCTGTCTTCACATCCATTTACTAGATTTCATAGTCCAGATATGCTGTTATTGCAAGCATGATCTGAATGAATTTGAGCATTGCCATAGAAAAAAAAATTTCATCATAGTCAATACCATAACACTGACAATAACCCTTGGCAACCAAATAGATTTTATAGGTCTCCACCTTTCCGCCTGCGCCCCTCTTCCTCTTGAAGACCCACTTACACCCTATGGTTTTAATCCCTTCAGGTGGGTCAACTAATGTCTATATATTGTTGACCTTCATGGACTCCATTTTGGATCTCATGGCTTCAAGCCATTTATCAGAGTCAAACTTCTACATCGCATCCATGTAGGTGATTGGATCTTCATCGTTCTCATCGAATTCGACAGGATCTCCATTCCGGACCAAGAAACCTAAGTATCTGTCTGACTGATGCGATACTCTATTGGATCGTCTGAAGGATATTTGTTCATTAGGCTCCAGATTTGATCTCATCAAATTTGATTCAGATTTAATCATTGATGTCAATTCTTCTACCTATCGAACTTCGTCAAGCTCGATTTTAGAGGCACTTATTCCTTCACTAAAAAATTTTTTTTCTAAAAATGTGCCTTAGTACTGACAAACATATTTTATTCAGCAAGCAGGTAAAAGTAATATCTCCTTATTTTCTTGGAGCACCCTATAAAATTATACTTATCGGACCTAGGACAGAACTTGTCAGTTTGTAATTATTTAACATAAGCTGGATACCCCCAAACCCTAAAGTAAGAGAGGTTCGGCCTATGTCCTGACCATATCTCATATGGTGTCTTACTAACTGACTTGCACAGAACATTATTAAACACAAGACAGGCTGTTTCAAGTGTATATCTCCAAAAAGAGATCGGCAGAGTTGTAAACCCCATCATGAATCGAACCATATCCAGCAAGATTCGATTTCTCATTTCTGAGACACCATTATGCTGTGGTGTCCCTAGAGGGATCCATTGGGAGAGAATCCCATTCTCTCCTAGATATATCAAAAATTCACTTAAAAGATATTCACCTCCTCGATCAAATCAAAGATTTTTAATATTTTTTTTAGTTTATTTCTCTACTTCATTACGGAACCGTTTAAATATTTCAAATGATTCTGACTTGTGTTTCATCAAGTAGACGTACTCATACCTAGATAGGTCATCTGTAAACGTGATGAAGTAGCTATACCCTGCTCTGATACATGTGCTTATGGATCCACATACATCAGTATGTATTAGACCCAGCACATCACTGGCTCGTTCACCTTTTTTAGTAAAAAGTGACTTGATCATCTTTTCAAGAAAATAAGACCACAGGTAGGTAACGATTCATAATCATGTTTATCAAGAATTTTTTTTTGAGCTAACCTGTTCATCCTGTTCTTATTGATATGACCTAGCCTACAATGCCAAAGGTAGGCATCTATGACATCATCTATTCTAGGATGTTTATTTGAAATATACATTACATTAGGCCTAGATCCAATATAGATACCATATGTTCAATTGTTCACATAAAATTGTAACATCATTCAAAATGATATCATAATTTTTTTTTTATTGATATTTCATAATTTGAATTGGCCAAAAGACCTACATAAATAGTATTTAAAAAAAAAATTAGGATAGTAATGACACTCATTAAGAATAATATACTGAGACTCGAATACAAGCTTGATGATTTCTAAAGCTAGAACTGAAATTGATCTTCCATCTCCAACATTCAGAAATCTCTCGCCTTCTCCAAATTTTCTAGTGACCTGAAGATCCTACAACGAATTGCAAATATGAATAGGGCTTTCAGTATCCAATACCCAGGTCATTGTATCTATAAGAGAGAAATTACAAGGTGTTATCACATAAGTACCTTATCCAGCAACTGATTGCTTCTTCTTCTTTGGCCTGTTCGGATAAAAAAAAATGATATACTGAGGATAATTTCTCTTTCAGTGATCCTACTTCTTATAAAAAATGCACTCTGCCAGACTTTGATCAGTCTTGAACTTGAGTTTCTGGGACTGACTCCCAGCACCAGGCACCTTTTTATTCTTTTTTTTCTCTTTCTTAAAGGGACGACGACGACCCGAAGAAGATCCTCTCATTAGATTCACTGTCTCCTTGTAGAGCTGGTGATCTTTCTCAAAAATCTGCAGCAACCCCAACAGACCGTGGTAGTTGACTACAGGCTTCGTCATTCTGAAATGATTAAAGAACGGTAGGTAGGACTTGGGTAGAGAGCTCAGGATCGCATCTTTTTTCAGCTGTTCATGCAAAAGGAAGTCGAGTTTGCTCGATTTTTTAATCTGCTCGATCATGTACAATACATGATCGATAACAGATGCACCCTCCCATATTTGGATATTGAAAATGGTGTAACTAGTCTTGTGCCGCTCAACATCGTCAGGAGTACCAAAAGAATCCCTCAACACTTAAAGCATTTTCTCTAGCTGAGCTTCTTCAAATTTTCAGCTAAACTCATCGTTTATGGAGGCCCGCATGATAAAACGAACCATGGTGCGATCGTTGAGCCACTTCAAATAAGCATCTCGGACTACTCTTCGGGCGTTAGGAGCAGGCTCCTCAAGTGTCGGATCTGTTATCACATAAAGGATCCGCTCGTGTTCTAGGACAATCTTTAATTTTTGATACTAATTATCAAAATTTGATCCAGTAAGCTTCTCATTATCCAATAGTGATCGGAGTGATAAGTTTGAGGTCATATCTATGCACACAGGGAGAACACTAAACCTAATTAGTATATGAATTTATTAATCCTAAAGATTTGAACTTTAGTCTAAAGGTCCTCTCACTATTTTAGACGAATTGGCAGCCTCTACTTCCAATTCGAAGAATTATCTTAATTTCTTAATGGATACTAGAATCCACACAGACTACATATAGGCCCGAGAATGGCTCGATCAACCCATATGCACCTATGGGTAGGTTCTTAATCAATTATTTCTCCAAACAACTTCTAATATTTAATTTAGCCCCAGGTTTTATTTCAATAGGCGATGGGCTTCACTGAAAGTTTTGGTTAGGTCAAACCATTAACATGAACCTACTCAGTGATTCTACCTAATGGGTGATCAGGTCCGAGGATGGCTCGATCAACCTAACCATTATCAGATAGTTTATCAGAGTCATCATATGATGAATGATAATTTCATCATTTAGAAAGAACAACAGATGGATGGTGCCTGTAATGTTAATCAGAAATAATGGATCCATTATCACTTACCTTAATAGGAGACTATGATTTAGTTATCACCATAACCAGCTCATTTTAGGGACCTAATAATTTAAAGGATTTAATCGATTTAGAGAAGAGAGAAGAGAAGAAAAGATCAATTAGTAGATCATAATCTTCCCACTAACTTCACCATGTCACTGAATCGGGTTAGGTCATGTTGATTGAACGGGCACCTAGATCAGTCACACTGATCAACCTTAATGGCATGGGCTAACTCAAATCACTTTGCAATCTAATCAAAATCTAGTTCATCAAATTGGTCAGGTAAGTGAAATCGATGGGAGGGTCTGCTAAGCTTGTCTTAGACACCATCGAAATGGTCAGGTATGCCGCTTCCAATTAAAAACTATCGATCGAAATATCAAACTTACCTTAGACACCAATTGATTAATTAGTTTTGATTTGACTAACTTAATGATTCAAATTCAATCATTGAGCCACAATCAAGGTCCATTTGATCTAATCAAAGATATAGACTTGACCATCTACAACTATTGTACTAGTGAAATCCTGATTAATCTAATTCAATATTTGGTTGGACTTAATCAATTTCTCTACATGGTCAATCAATTCTTTGATTCTAACCTTAGGTCTAACCCAATTAAAGAGAAAGACCTGATTTGAGCTAACCCATGCTCCATATTTTATGCAATGTCATTAAATCTAAATCATAATTCTAGATCCAATTAGCTTGATACTTAATTCTCATTAAGTTTTGCATCAACATAGTTAAGTTTTTGAAAAATAAATTTTCATGTAAACTTTTTACATCAAATCATAAATTTTTTTGGATCAAATCTAAATTTTTATAATTTTAAATCAAAATAATTTTTGATTACACAAGATTAGATGCAACTAACCATCTTCGTAATTTGCATCACATACAACAACACCTAAGGTTTCAAGATCTAGGTTTTTGTAAGAAAATAAGTTTTTTCTCTTTTCATTTTTTTCTTCATGGAATCTCACAGTGGCACCCCTACACACCATGAAGAGTACCCCATTGAATGGGAGGAGAGGGTCATGAAACCCTACTTGCTCCTATGACCGAACGGCCTGGTGATTATCCAATCCGAGTACTTTGCTACTCAGAACATCTAATTTAAAAAAATAATAATCAAATATAAAAAAAACTAATTTAAATTTAATTTAAATCATAAATAATCAGATCTAATAATAAAAAATTAGATCTAAAGTCATATTAATTCATATCAAAACAACCTGGCTCTGATACCAGTTTAAAGAAAAATACGGTAGTGTTATGCATGCAATTTTAAAATTTTTATGCAGTGAAAGAATAAGATTAAACTATTTAATTTAAATTACATGCATAAGATCTAATCTAAACTATCATGTCATAAAAAAATATAAAATATGATATACTTTAGATTTGAAAATAAAAACATACATCGATCTCATCGATGCTGAAATTTTAGATCTAACTATTAGATCTATCATAAAAATTAAAATAAGTTAGAGATCATTATCAAATAAATTTAGATCTTGATCTTCTCTAATCTAATGGTTGGAGAGGGTATTCCTCAGATCACTCGCAGCCACACGAAGTCGTCTGGCCTCTATAGAAAAATCCATGCAAAGACTGGCATAGATCAAGGGCTCAGAGATGCTAGTCTGTGAACAACTTCGACAGCTGATCTCTTTCTTCTTCTACAAGTACTTTGGACACTCCAAAGTGATAGAAGACTTGGAGGAGGAAGAGAGGAGGAGGAGAAGAGGCTCTGGAAATAAAAAAATTATAAGAAAACTGATCATGGGACATCCAAGAGAGGGGTCCCCTTTTATAGACTGGGAATTGGGACTTTCCAAGTAAGGGTGCCATAAATCAATATCAAAACCTCCTTTTGGCATCCCCAAAAACTCTAGAAAAATATGGCTCCAACAATATACTATATACAAAAAATTTCTTTCCTAGTGTGCATCTTATCTCTAATTCGGATCGCATTCAAATTAGGCAAGAGATAATATTATGACACATCAGCTATTGTCGCCCGCCCTTATTGGATCCTCTCTCATGATGCTAAAAATCACAACCCAAATCCAATTAGACATGGATAAATTGGCATAGATCCTGATGTGGCGCAAAAGATAAGGATAGAGTTCTAGTCTGACTTGGACTCTTCATTTCTAATTCAATTCTAATTGAAATCAAATTTGAATTGAAACCTCTGATCGAAATGAACCTAGTCCAATTAGAAATCTAAATATCTCATTAAATTTTTAATCTAATTAGGAATTAGTCGACTCCAAATCTTGATCTAATCAGGATCATATTTTTCTTGTAATCGGATTTGATCATATCAATCCCAATCTAAGTCGAACTAAATCTAATTCAATTAGACTTATTTTAAAGCTCTTTACTCAATCAAATTGAGTCAATTAGTAATCTAATTACTAATTAATTCTTTATAAATGATAGAGTCTCAATCCCAGTGGGATTCTCTCACAAAGTCCTAATCCAAGTAGGACTCTTCACCAGAGTCACAATCCAATTGGACTCTTCAGCCATTAGATCTGACCAAATCTTCTAACGCGTGTAATCCCATAGGTCCGAACCTAAGCTGGTAGTATAGGAATAATTTTTTCTATCAATCGATGTAACCATCTAGCAATGATGACCCAACGATCGGATAGGTCAAAGTATTACAAAACAACCTTCTAGAACTTACTGACGTATGGTTACTGTATAATTCATCCCTTTGATCCAAATGCTCAAGGTGACTTAGGGTTTAACTGTCAACCCTAATTAAGTTGACTACATTGTATTTCAATATTTCAAATCCATCTCATGGATTATCCTAGCCAAGATTTTGCTAAATTAAAATATACTGATGTATATCTCTTACCTATTTAGAGGGGTCAATTCCATCTTGATTCACACACCAACTTGATAAGTACTTGACTGCATCTAGTATCCTTCCGTCACTAAGTTAGAAACTCAAATGGTCTGGTACTAAAGTACAGTGAGTTGCTTACAAGTCACTGTGGTGGTCTCAGATCGAAGAGATACTTATATCCATACCCTTCACGACTACTCTTGACAGCAGAGTACTCGGTATATGATCACATTCGATGTGAATGTACTCCTACATTCCATCTGTATGCCATAACAGTGTCTACATACTCCTTGGTTAAGAGGATAAGCAACTCATATAGCACACAGCGACCTACACTTGATATCGCTATTGTCCTATTAATAGCATATCGTTTGGTCGCAAATATTTTTAAAGACTTAACGATAAATCCTCCTTTATCGATTTATAATAATCTTAAGAATTTTATTACAATACAGAAGTTCAAAGATGGTCAATTTATAATGAAAATATCAAATAATTTTTATTAATAAAAATTTATATACAATTTATAAGATGAGTATAATCGTCTAATGATTAGCTTTGGGACATATTTCTCAACACATGCTCAACAAAGATGGAGAAGAAAATAATGATTTAAACATGGTCCAGTGACCTCACTAGTGATTTGCTTCTCCAAAGATGCATCATTAGTGTGACATGAATGTAGAAAATTTCCATTAGAAAATCATCTTTGCAAGCAAAGAGCAATATAATTGAAGCACACATGCATTGTTCAGTGACATAATTAAGATTGATCAATCCATTATTGCCAAAAAGAAAATTAGTTAGGCATTTCATCAAATGGTGAGAATGTGCATGCTATGCTCCTAAAAGAAAGACCAATGATGCCATGAGGTTGGAAGGATGGTTAACACAGCACAAAACAATAGAGAGATGATGTACCAGGATCTATAGGATGGTAAGGTTTCGACAACAGTTGGAGAGGCTCCCCAGTCGGCTTTGTTGTACTGTAGAAAAGGAGATGAGAATAGTTGGTAAGGGATCAATTTACCAAAGGACCAGGATTAATTTGGCAAAGGAGATGAGAACAATTACCATGAACCCTAGTGAAGCTCAATCGATAGACTCTTGACATCCTTGATGGTGATCTCCTGTCGGATCTCAATTAAGGATAGCTACGATGATGGAGATGGTGATGATAGATCGGAGGAGGATGAGCGAGGTGGAGCGATAGAGAGGTCGGAGGAGGAGGGAGACCATCGATGATGAGAGGTCAGAGGAGGAGGAAGACCATCAATGTATTGGAAAATATGTTCTAAAGTCAATCGTTAGCTTGTTGACGGTTGTGCTATTTGATGTAATTGTATATGAATTAATTAATAAAATATTTATTTGATAATTTTCATCATAAGCTTATACATTTTCTATATCGAACTTCTGTGTTATGATGAAAGTCCTTATGATTATTTTAAATTGATAAAGAAAGATTTATCATTTAGTCCTTAAATAAGTTCACGATCAAATGATATGTTATTACTAGAACGATAGACATATTAAGTATAGGTCGTTGTGTGCTATATAGGTTGGTTGTTCTCTTAACCAAGGAGCATGGAGATGCTGGTATGGCATGCAGATAAAATATAAGAGTATATTTTACCAAACGTGACCATCTCCGAAGCACTTTGCTGTTAAGAGTTACTCCAAAGGGTATAGGTATAAGTATCCCTTCGATCTGAGATCATCACGATGACTTGCAAGCAACTCACTGTGCTTTGGTGTCGGACTACCTAAATTTTTAATTCAGGATCGAAAGATTTTTGGGTATAATCAAGTATTTGTGAAGTCGGTGCGTGAATCAAGATGGAATTGACTACTCTAAAAAATTAGAGAGAATGCTTTGTGTTTTAATTTAGTAAGACTTTGACCAGGGCAATCCTTGTAAGGAGTCACAGGATTTATCAGGTTAAGACACATAGTGGATGTACTGTTAAGAGTTGACAGTTTAAACTCTAAGTCATCCTAGCATCAAGGATCAAAGGGATGAATTATATGATAACTATATCCAAGTAGGTTCTTGAGTATTCTTTTGCATACATTTGGCCTATCCAGATGTCGAATATCATTGCTAGATGGTTACTCCGATTGATACAGAAATCAGTTTCTGTACTACCGACTTAGGTTCAAACTTATGAAGTCACACATATTAGAAGTTTTTCTCTGATCACATGGCTAATCTGAAGAGTCCTAGTGGACAGAGACTCTGTTGAAGAGTCCCACTAGACGGAGACTCTAAGAAGAGTCCCTCTAGACTTGGACTCTATCATTAATGAAGGATTAATTAATGATTAGATTACTAATTAACTCAATTTGATTGAGCATTAAAGTCTGGATCAAGTCTGATTGAATTGGATTCAATCAAATCAGATCTGATTAGGTTATGAGATGACCTAATTGATAAGGGAGAAATGATCCTGATTTGATCGGATCTATAGCTCAATTAATTTATTAATTTGATCAAATTTAATTAAGATTATAGGAGCCTAATTAGATTAGGTTCATCATATTTTATTTGAGTCTAATTGGATTGGATTTGAAAGAAATTCAATTGATTAAATCCTAGAGTCCCAAATGAATAGGACTCTCTCCCTTGCGCCATCCAAATTGTCTCATATTTTTTCTCACCGCACAAAATTAGTTTGTATATGAAAAAATTTAAAGATAACCCTTCTTTTATTATCTATTAAGGATAGAAATTGGTTAGTTTTGATTTGAATTCAAAATGATTTGAATTTCAACCTAAAATCTTATTCATATCCTTCCACATGTTGGTTGTTTTTGAAAGGGCCCATTTTGTATGAGAAAAGAAAGTCTTCTTACATATTTTCCATGTCTAATTTTTTTTGATAAGTCAGATAAGGGTGAAAAAATTAGAATCAAATTAAAATTTAAAATTATTTGAATTGCAACAAACTCCAATTCTTATCCCGTCTTACCTAGTTTGTGTGACAATCATAAACGGCCATAATTTTGTGCACCAACTAAAGAGAGCTTTTCACCATGAGATACCAAAGAGAAAGAGGGGCCAAAATTCTTCTTTGGGGTGTGAGGTTTGGGTGATTTTCTTTCTTCATTAGCATGAACAAAAGAAGAGACTGTTCTCCTCTCGGGTGAGAGACCTAAAACTATTCTAGATTTTTGGATGAGAAAAAAATAAAATAGAAGAGAGTCTTTATCTAATTTTTCTTTACCATCCAATATCCTCCTTTGATCCATCTTCAACATCAAAAAGATCTGAGGTGATCCAAGAAGAAGATCAAGTCAAATCTACCATCAGAAGCCGACTGTGCGAGCTAGCACTCCCGCAGAGGGTTGATCGGTCGAGGGGCTTCGTGTGGACCATCCATAGAGGTCGGATGCTTCTGTAGCTGTGTGAGACTAGAGAAAACTTTTAGATCTATATTTTTGATCATGGAGTTTAACTATCCATGCTCAGGTATTAGATTCAGAATTCTAGAAGTGGTAGATTAGATCTATTACTAAATATAATTTTTTGTTGTTCACATGCTTGTCATTTTAGATTCAGAATTTAATACATATAAATTCATGTCATTGATCTATTTATAAAAGTTTTAAGATCAGATCTTATGCATATATTTATAGATTAAATAGTTTAATCTAATATTCTTTCATTGAAAAATTTTTAAAATGCATGCATGAAATCCCTGTACTTTCCAATAGTAGTATTAGAGCCATAGTTCGATATGACATGATATTATATGCATATAGATCTATAATTTAATTTAGATTAGATTTGATATATGATACTTAGATCTAAAATTAGTTATAGATCTGATCGTACAAACTGATATAAGATTATTCTGCTGTAAGATTTATCCCTTACAGTACAAAAGTTATCCTAGTTTGTGCTAATCTTTATAAAATCTGATTTTAATTTAAAGTATGTAATTTTTATGATGATTATTATTTGACTTTAATTTAATTAAAATATAATAATCAGATTTAAAATAATTTAGATTAGATGTAAATTATTTAGATTAGATGATCTGAGTAGTGAAGTAATCAGATCGGATTTATCACCAGGCCATCCGATCATAGGAGGTAATATAGATTAGATCTCTCTTTTTTCTATTTAATTAGATCCTCTTATGATGTGTAAGGATATCATTGTGACTATATCCCATGAAGATGAATGCAAAAAAAAAACTTTATTTTTCTCAAAATCCTAAGATTGTGTACATGATATATTGTATGAAAAGTAGTTGCATCTAATCTTTGTAAATAAAATATAAAATTATGAATATATTTAAAATAATTTTTAAATAATTTATGATTAATTTTATTACTATTTATGTAAAATTATTTTAATTTAAAATTAATATAATTATTATAGTTCGCCTGTTGAGTCGACTCAGTATTATTTGGGTCGACTCAGAATCCTGATTTCTTAGCTCAATTTCTATTGAGCTAACTCATTATTATAAGCTAAAAATTATGATTAATAATTTATCATCAATGAGTCAACTAAGTCTCAAAACTTAGTCGACCTATTGTGATGATTAGGCTCAATGCAGATGTAAGCCGATTCAAATTTTAGATCTAAATGATTATGCATAAAATTAATTATAAAAATATTTTATAAAATTTAAAATTATTTTTAAATATCTAACCCCTACCCATAACCTTAAATTTAATTAAAAATTAAATTGAACCTATTAGATCTAGAATTATGAATTAAAGATCTAATGTCTTCACATAAAACGTGAGTGATGGGTTTATGGGTTAGCTTGATCAGATCCTTCTAATTGGGTTAGACCTAGGATTAGAATCAAAAATCAAATAGACTAAGAAGAGAAATTAGATTAAATCAAAATTTTTCTAGAGCCAATGCAATAGTTATAGTTGGTCGAGTCCATGTCTTTGATTAGACCTAAATAGATTTTGATCTTGAGTTCAGCGGTCGAACCCAAATCCATAAGTAGATCTAATTGAAATTGATTAACCAATTGGTGTCTAAGATAAGTTTGACAGTCTTGATCGATGATTTTAATTGAGAGCTACTCGCACAGATTGAGTCTATGATGAGTTAATGGCATATCCCTCCCACCGATCTCACTTATCTGACCAACATGATGAATCAAATTTTGATCAAATCGCTTAATGATTAGGATTGACCCATGCTTACTAGAAAATCAGTTCGACTGATTTAGGTGCCCTTAGTTCGACTTGTCTTTATCCTTGATATGACTTGATAAAGTCAGTGGGAGGATTGATGACTTGTCAGTTGGACCAGCTTACTTCTAGTCCGCCCTGATCTGACTTGGTGAAGTTAGTAGGAGGATTGAGATTAGTTGATCTATGTATTTAATTCTGTTAAATTATGTTAACTAAATTTTTTAAATTATTAGATCCATAAAATGAGCTAGTTATAGTGATAACTAGATCATAGCCTCTCATTAAGGTGAATGATAATGAGTCTGTTATTTTTGATTGACATTGCAGGCGCCATTCATCTGGTATTTCTCTAAATGATGAAATTATTATTCATCATATGATGACTCTATTTTACTATCTGATGAATGGTTGGATTGGCCGAGTCATACTCGGACCTGATTATTATTAGTTAGAATCACTGAGTGATTCATGTTAATGGTTGGACTTAACCAGGACTTTCAGTGGAGGCCCATCGCTTATCAAAATAAAATCTGAGATAAAATAAATTACTAAAAATTATTTAAAAAAATAATTGATTGAGAACCTACCCATAGATGCATATGGGTTGGCTGAGCCATACTCGAGTCTATATGCAGTCTGTGCGGATTCTAGTACCCGCTAAGGAATTAAGGTAATTCTTCGAATTGGAGATAGATGCTACCAATTCGTATAAAATAGTGAAAGAATATTTAAACTAAAGTTCATATCTTTAGGCTTGATTAATTCATACACTAATTAGGTCTGTATTTTTCTTTCTTTTCAGAAATGGTTAGTAATTTATCGCTCCACTCACTGTTTGACTGTGATGAGCTTATTGGATCTAACTTTGATAGCTAATATCAGAAGTTGAATGTTGGTCTTGAGCTCAATCTAGCTAAAAAGTTTAGGGCTGAATTGAGTCAAACAGACTATGACCTAAATAGGCTAAAGAAAAATGAGCAATTAGTTATTGATCAAGGTGTTTATATGATAACATCTTGTAATTTCTCTATATGTGACACTACTATCTGAGTATTGGATATCGAAACTTCAGTTTATATATGCAATTATTGCAAGGACTTCAAGTTAGTAAAAAATTTGAGAATGACGAGAGATTCGTAAATGTGGAAGATGAAAGTCAAATTTCAATTCAGGCTTTAGGAGTTATCGAGCTTATTTTCAAATCTAATAGTGTCATTTTAAGTGATTGTCATTATTGTCCATCTTTCTTGATGAATATAATCTATATTGATCTTTTGGCCAAAGATGGTTATAGTTTATCAATAAAGAATGATTATTGTGATATCATTATGAATAATGTTACAATAATCTGAGGATAATTAAGAAATGATATCTATGTATTGTCACAGTCTATGAGTGTAATGTACACTCCAAATAAACGTTCAAAGTTAGATAATATCACAGATGCCTTACCTTTGGTATTATAGGCTCAGTTATATTAACAAAAGTAGGATAAACAGGTTAGCATAAGAGGGTATCCTTAATATCAATGATTGTGAATCATTGCAGACTTGTGAGTCTTGTCTTCTTGAAAAGATGACTAAGTCATCTTTTACTGAAAAAAGTGAACAAACTAGTAAAGTTCTAGGTCTAATATATAGTGATATTTATGGACCTATGAACATTAGTGCTAGAGGAGGGTATAGCTATTTCATTACATTCACAGATGATCTATCTAGGTATGGGTATGTCTACTATATGAAACACAAGTTCGAATCATTTGAAATGTTCAAATGCTTTCGTAATGAAGTAGAGAAATAAATTGAAAAAAATGTTAAGACTCTTCGGTCTGACTGAGGGAGTGAATATCTTTTCAGTGAATTTCTAACATATCTTGAGAGAATGAGATTCTCTCACAATAGACTCCTCCAGAGACACCACAGCATAATGGTATCTCAGAAAGGAATCGAACCTTGTTGGATATGCTTCGATCTATGATGGGGTTTACAAGTCTGTCGATCTCCTTTTGGGGATATACACTTGAGATAGCCTATTTTGTACTCAATGATATTTCGAGCAAGTCAGTTAGTAAAATACTATATGAGATATGGTCAGAGCGTAGGCTGAACCTCACTTACCTTAAGGTCTGAGGGTGTCCGACTTATGTCAAATGATTACAAATCGACAAGCTCGGACCTAGGTTCGATAAGTATAATTTTGTAAAGTACCTTAAAAAAATAAGGAGATATTACTTTTACCTGTCTACTGAACAAAAGGTTATCAGTAGTAAGGCATACTTTTTGAAAAAGAAGTTTCTTAGTAAAAAAATAAGTGCCTTTAAAGTCGAGCTTGATGAAGTTTGATAGGTAGAAGAACCGACACTAGTAACTAAATCTAAACCGTATTTGATAAGATCAAATCTAGAGCTCAATATACAAACATCCTTAAGATGATTTAGTAGAGTACCACGCAGCCGGACGGATATCTAAGTTTCTTGGTTTGGGATGGAGATCCTATTGAGCTCGATGAGAACAATGAGGATCCAATCACCTATATGGATGCAATACAAATGTTTGATTTTGAGAAATGGCTTGAAGTCATGAAATCTAAAATGGAGTCTATGAAGATCAACAATGTGTGGACACTGGTTGATCCACCTAAAGGGGTAAAACCCATAGAATGTAAGTGGATCTTCAAAAGGAAAAGGGGCACAAACGGGAAGATTGAGACCTAAAAAGCTTGTCTGGTTACCAAGGGGTATCATTAACATTATGGTATTGACTATGATGAGACGTTCTCTCCTATGGCAATGCTCAAATCCATTTGGATCATGCTTGCGATAGTGGCATACCTGGACTATGAAGTCTGGCAAATGGATGTAAAAATAGATTTTCTAAATAGAGAGCTAAATGAAGAGGTGTATATGATGCAACCTGAAGGATTCACATCTACAGATGAGTCTAAGGTGTGCAAGCTTCAAAGATCCATTTATGGATTAAAACAAGCATCTCGAAGTTGGAACATATATTTTGATAAGGTGATTAGAATATATGGCTTCATTAAGAATGGAGAGAAATTCTATATATATAAGTAGGCTAATGGTTTAGTACTTGTATTTCTTATTTTGTATGTAATGATATTATTTTAATCAAAAATAATATCCCTGCATTACAAGGAATAAAAGTGTGGCTGTCGTCACAATTCTCCATAAAGAATCTGGGAGAACCAGCCTATATCCTAGGGATGAAGATCTATAGGGATAGATCTAAGAGGCTGCTCGGACTCTCCTAATCAACGTACATAGATACCATGCTAAAACGGTTCAGCATGAAGAATTTCAAGAAAAGCTATCTTCCGATAGGCCATGAAATTTTTCTCTCGGAGAAGGATTGTCCGACAACCCCTTAGAGAGAGAGCGTATGAATAAAATTTCATATACCTCGATAGTGGGTTCTATAATGTATGTCATGACATGTACAGATCGAATGTGGCATACTCACTAGGAGTAGTGAGTAGATACCAATCAGATCTGGATGAGAACCATTGGAAGGTTGCAAAAACTATCTTTAAGTATTTGAGAAATACTATCAGTGGCTCGTTTATGAGAAATTTGATTTGAAACTCGTGGGATACACTGATTTCAATTTTCAATCAGATCGTGATGATAGTAAAAACGTGTCAGAAAATATCTTTACCCTAAATGATGGAGCTATCTGCTGAAAAAATTTCAAGCAGCACACCATAGCCAATTTAGTTTGCGAGGCAGAATACATTGCGGCATCCGATGCTGTAAAGAAAACTATGTGGCTGAGGAAGTTCATCATCAAGCTTGGAGTGGCACCCTCCATTAATGGACTAGTTCTGCTTTATTGCGATAGTACTGGAGCCATAGCTTAGGCAAAAGAGTCGAAGGCACATCAGCGAACAAAGCATATTCTACATCGCTACCACCTTGTCCGAGAGATCATGGATCGAGATGATGTCGACCTTCAGAAGATCGATAGAAAGAAAAATCTGGCTGAACTATTAACTAAAGCTCTTACGGTAAAGGAGTTCGAAGATCACAAAATGAAGATGGATATATAATACTGTACCGATTGGCTTTAGTACAAGTAAAAGTTGTTGAAAAATATATCCAAAGTCAATCATCAGTTTGTTGACAATTATGCTATTTGATGTAATTATATATAATTAATTAATAAAATATTTATTTGATAATTTTTATCATAAGCTTGTACATCTTCTATATCGAACTTCTGTGTTATGATGAAAGTTCTTAGGACTATTTTAAATGGATAAAGGGGCATTTATCATTTAGTGCTTAAATAAGTTCGCAATCAAATAATATGCTATTACTAGGATGATAGACATATCAAGTGTAGATCGTTATGTGCCATATAGGTTGGTTATCCTATTAACCAAAAAGCATGGAGATGCTGGTATGACATATAGGTGAAATGTAAGAGTACATTTCACTGAATGTGACCATCTCTAGAGTACTCTACTGTCAAGAGTCACTTCAAAGGGGTATAGGTATAAGTGTCCCTCTGACCTGAGATCACTATGATGACTTGTAAGCAACTCACTGTGTTTTGGTGTCAGACTACCTGAATTTTTAATTTAAGATCGAAAAGTTTTCGAGTATAGTCAAGTACTTGTGAAGTCGATGCATGAATCAAGATGAAATTGACCACTCCAAAAGATTGGAGAAAATACTTTATATTTCAATTTCGTAAGATCTTGGCCAAGACAATCCTTATGAGAAGTTATAGGATTTATCAGGTTAAGACACATAGTGGATATACTGTTAAGAGTTGACAGTTTAAACTCTAAGTCATCCAAGTATCAAGGGTCAAAAGGATGAATTATATGGTAACTATATTTAAATAGATTCTTGAGTGTTGCTTTGCATACATTTGACCTATCCAGACGTCGGATACTATTGCTAGATGGTTACTCCGATTGGTATAGAAATTAGTTTCTGTACTATCGGCTTCGGTTCAAACCTATGAGGTCACCCACATTAAAAGTTTTTCTCTGATCATATGGCTAATCTGAAGAATCCTAGTGGACGGAAACTCTGCTGAAGAGTCCCACTGGAGGAGACTCTAGAGAAGAGTCCCTCTAGACTTGGACTCTATCATTAATGAAGGATTAATTAATAATTAGATCACTAATTAACTCAATTTGATTGAACATTAAAGTCTGGATCAAGTCTGATTGAATTGGATTCAATCAGGTCAGGTCTGATTAAATTATGAGATGATCTAATCGGTAAGGGAGAAATGATTCTGATTTGATCGGGTCTAAGACTTAATTAATTTATTAATTTAATCAGATT
The DNA here is from genome assembly GCF_000442705.2 of Elaeis guineensis. Lineage (NCBI taxonomy): Eukaryota > Viridiplantae > Streptophyta > Magnoliopsida > Arecales > Arecaceae > Elaeis > Elaeis guineensis. Next base: position 10,575,244 of record NC_025993.2, on the reverse strand, counting down.
TAATTAAAATTATAAGAGCTTAATTAGATTAGGTTCATCATATTTTATTTGGATCTAATTGGAGTAGATTTGAAAGAAATCTAATTGGTTAAATCTTAGAGTCCTAAATGAATGGGACTCTCTCTCTTGCACGATCCAAATTATCTCATGCCTTTTCTCACTATATAAAATTAGTTTATGCATGAGAAAATCATAAGATAACCCTTTTTTTGTTACCTATTAAGGATAGAAATTGGTTGATTTTGATTTGAATTCAAAATAGTTTGAATTTCAATCTAAAACTTTATCCATATCCTTCCACACGTTGATTATTTTTTAAAGGCCCCATTGTGTGCAAGAAAAGAAAGTCTTTCTGAATATTTTCTATACCTAATTTTTTTTGGTTAGTCTCTCTTTAAGTCAGATAAGGGTGAGAAAAAGTTGGAGTCAAATTAAAATTCAAAATAGTTTGAATTGCAACAAACTCCAGCTCTTATCCTGTCTTACCTAGTTTATGCGACAACCATAAAAGGCCACAATTTTGTGCACCAACTAGAGAGATCTTTTCACCATGAGATACTAGAGAGAAAGAGGGGCCAAAATCCTTCTTTGGGACATGAGGTTTGGGTGGTTTTTTTTCTTCATTGGCATGAACAAAAGAGGAGATCGTTCTCCTCTCAGGTGAGAGATCTAGAACTGTTCTAGATTTTTGGATGAGAAAAAAATTAAATAGAAAAGAGTCTTTATCTGATTTTTTTCTACTATCCAGTATCCTCCTCTGATCTATCTTTGACATTAAAAAAGTTCGAGATGATCGAAGAAAAAAATCAAGTCAAATCTGTCATCAGAAGCCGACTGCGTGAACTAATACTCCCGCAGAGGGTTGATCGATCCGAGGGGCATCGTGTGGACCATCCGTAGAGGTCGGATACTTGTGCGGCTACATGCGGTTAAAGAAAACTTTCAGATCTATATTTTTTATCGTGGAGTTTGACTATCCACACTCAGGTATTGGATTCGGAACCCGAGAAATGATAGATTAGAACTATTACTAAATGTTATTTTTTTGATTCACATGCTTGTCATTTTAGATTCAAATTTTTATGCATATAAATTTATGTCATCGATCCGTTGGTAAGAGTTTTAAGATCAGATCTTATACATGTATTTGTAGACTGAATAGTTTAATCTAATATTCTTTTGCTGAAAAATTTTTGAAATGCATGCATGAAACCCCTGCACTTCTCAACACAATGATGAGGCCAAAAGAGGAGGAGGAGGGGGAGAAAAGGGATCAGTTTAGGGCTCAAAATGGAGGGGGAGGGTGGGTTTTAAATGAGGCGAAAAGTCGATTTTCGATCAGGAACGGGGGCACAGGACATGGGAGGAATCTGAAGAGGGGGTTGGAACGAAAGAGGGCTAAGGTTTTGACTAAATGGAGGTTTGGGGTAAGTGTCAATTTTAGGAACGCATGAAAGGAGTCCATCAATACTTTTAAGCATCGTAACAATTTCATCTTTCGATGCTCACAATAAGCATCGGCATATGTGAGTGGTGATTTAAATTTGCCGACGTCTTTCCTTAGCACCGGCAATAAAAAATCGATATTTTCACTTTTTTCTGTAGTGAAAGTTGACCAAACAATAGAACCCAACAACTCGAGTACAAATAGGTCAGGGCGATCAATGGTGTCCAAATCTAGTAAGATCTAATAAGAACTAAGATAGAGGCTAGTGTACTATCTAGAGGCCATTAGTCAGAACCCCTTCACTAGGGCCCATTAAGATCATTAAGGAGGGCTCTCTGCTAGATTTAACAAACCCTAGAGATAGTGGAGAGAAAAACAATATAGAGAAAGAAGCTTTGTAGAAAAAAATAGAGAAAGAAACTAGAGAGAAAGAGAGGGAAGAGAAAGAGGTGAGACAGGGAAAGAGATGAGAGAGAAACTCTCTCTCTTTTTTTCTCTTCCTTCATTTCTTTCTCTTTTCTTCCTCTTCTTTACTTTGGCAAAATAGGGAAGGGTTGGGCTGTGTCCTAAGATAGATGCCGATGGAGAGAAAGATAGGAGGAAGACTCATGGTGGCATAATTGTTGGTGGCAAGAGGTCAGATTGGCGATGGCGGCCAGTAATTAAAGGGCCAAAAAATAATGAAAAAAAAATCCAAAATAGTCAGAAGCAGGAGATCAGTTTTATCATATCTTGCTTATTTGCCGGTGGCCGAGGCTCCTTCTTATGATCACAAATAGTCACCAAGAGCTGAGCCAAAGCTCTAGCAAGGTCCAAGCAACAAATCATGACAATAGAATCAGACTAGAGAAGGAAAAAGGCTGGAATAAGGAAGTGGAGACTGAAAATAGGGGTGTCTAGTTTCAACCAAATCCAATAAATTACTGGTGACAAATTGACCGATGATAGTGGCCGAGGGTTGGAAGAGGATAGTGAGAGAAGTAAGGACCTTCCTACCTCAACTCTGATGAGAAATTAATGCCACATTGATGGAGAATTTGAGAGAAATTCCCATGGAAAAAATTGGACATTCACTGCCATAACTAGAGATTGCCAAAGGTGTGTTGCTAGAGAAGAAGTCTAGGATCTCTTTTGTAGACAAAGCCTAGGGCTTTGCCCGAATCCGACAAGCCCTAGACTTCCTCTGCTCGACAGAATCAAGGTTGAAGATGGACTTGAATCGGGAGTCAAGGGAGAAAGAGGATTCCCAATTGGAGTCAAGTTCCTCGTTTCATCATGTGAGGGCATGCCCGGCCTGGCAGGGTCATTAGGAATCTAGACTAGTCTAGATAGATTGGTTCTCACAGTAACCTAGAGCAGAATCTAATTCCAAATTCATGCACTAGAACCTTGACACAACCACATGGCAGCCAATAACTAACTTCCAAGCAAATTAATAACATTGCAACCATGATACATCATAGCAAATTATTTTTTTGTAAGGTCCATAACATAGCCCAACTACATTTATCTGTACGACCTGGCAACTACGCTAAACCATCTAGTTTCTTTTCTCCCTAGATAAACAAAAGATTCTTCAATATCCATGTTTGGAGGGAATCCTTTCTTATCCACTAACCCTTCCATTAAATCTCTCTTCTGATCCATACTTGCATAGGAGAGAAGGACAATAACACCTATGAAGGGTGAAAATAGGATAAAGCAGCAAATATGGCTTGCTCGACAGTCAGTAAGAGAAGAAACATCGCCGCCAACACTGAAATTATCGCCCATGGGTTGCGTAGATAGTCTCGCCTTAATGCAGCAAGCCATTTGTGCCAGCTGGAGTCATAAAACTTGTTTACTCTCTCAATCTGATTTGCAAGGTAGTTTTTTTTCGAAACAAAGTGTATATGACAGCCCAGCTTATTGAAGAGTTCTGCCACTGCTTGATCGCTGCTCAGTTTGTGTTCTAGTATGCCTACCAAGTGGAGCAACCGCACGTCCTCAGCCTTGTCGATGATGCAGTCCATAAAGAGTGCGTATATCGTGATGTACATCTTAGTGTTGTAATAGCATTGTTCGAAAGCTATGAGGTTTCGGAAGAGAGGACCCGTATAGTCATAGATTCGTAGTGGTGGTATCTCCATCCGTCCACTCCTAAAGATTAAATACAACTTCAAGAGGCATAGCAATGGCGTGATCTTCATCCTCCTCTGCCCGAATGTAATGTTCAAGAAACCATCTGCTGATTCGTTCTTCTTGAACTTCACCCCAGCCCTATCGAGCTCCGTCGCACTAGGAATCCACTCGGGTTTAGAAATAGCTTCTGCCTTCTTGCACTCGGACTTCATGTCCACTTTCTTCCCCTCTGACATTTTGCTTTCAGTTGCAGGTTCCCCTTTCTCCAACTTGGACTTTGTGCATTCAATTGGATCATGTGGCCATCCTGCAGGGATTCGAGATGAATAAAATAGATGGAGCAGATGATGGTATTCGCTAGGAGGTCTTTCCATGAATGATTTGGATTTCTTGGGATGGATGTCCTTGAAGAGCCGGAGGGCAAGCTTAACAAGACCAATATTTCTATCCTCACATGGGTTGAGATGATTAAATAGCAATTCGATGATGAAGAAAGGAATTTGGTTCTCAAGCTTCAATAGATCATGAACCACTAAATCAAGAGTGAATAGCCCTGCCACAGTTGGGTACTCTGGTAGTTTTTTCTTCCCCTCAATATTTAAAACCACCTCCCCTTCCCTTGCCTGATCAGTAGATTCCTTCATTTTTAGCATGAGATAAATGATGAAGCACCCATCAAGCAACATGATTAATGCCATATTTTGGGCATCCAATGTAGAAAATTCTTGAGAGTAGCAGCTCCGGACCTTGCTATCCTGTTCCTTCAACTCCGACAAGCACCTGTGCAACAACTGAGACTCTCGACTTCCATGACACGATAGAAAGTACCGAACACACCGCCACTTGTGGTCCTGCATGGTAGGTCCCCAATACGAATTGTCAAATCTTTCGTGGTGAAAAGGTCCGAAGGAAGCAACCACTGGATCGTAGGCTTTATCATCCAACTGCCGGATGTGCTGGGGGACCTTGAAGATGGTGGTACATGGGTTGCTCCAATGGTCCATGAGGCATGATGAATTTACTTTTTCTCTCACTTCATTGATCCAGCCGGTCTTTTCCTTCTTTTTGTCGTCCATGTTACAACCTGATTTGTAGAGTACTATAACTTCTGAGAGAAATTATCTAATTGGCATTTAGTTCAAAACTTGAAATAATAGATTTTTCCATGAGAAAATTTCCTAGTTACTGCGAGCATATACCAATTTGACAAGGTAAAATTTCCTAGTTCCTACTTCTATTATATAATATATTGAACATGGGCCAAACAAACTAATTTGACAAGGTGCCATATGTATTTAACTTAAGTAAGTGATTGTATGCAAGTTACCTCTAGCATTTAATTATTTCTCATGCACAAACAAGCAAAACTTTCAAAATTAAGAGATCTAGGCATATACCAAGTGTTGCCCAAGGCTAAGGACGAGTTCCAGAGATAGCAAGTATAGGCCGATTATAAGTGTTGCTTGTTGGAGTCGATTATGCCTTATGTGAAGACATCATCCTAATGCCTCAGAGACAAGATTTAAGATGCAAAAGTAGTTGCTAAAAGATCAGAACATAGAAAGTGGAGCAAACGGGTAAAACCAGCTATAGCCACCGTCAGGAAAAGAGGGAGAGACCCGTTGGGAGAAGTTGATGTATGGTTCAAACCCCTCCCTCTTACCATCTTAACTTTGAAAAAGGGAGAAAACTCTCTTCCAATTACAGATTCAACAGGAATCTCTCCCTATGTGTGCACATTATTTTCATTCCACAATTCAAAATACGAAGAAAATGAGTTGTTAAGATATTTTCTAGGCTCAAAAGGTTCCTCGATCATTGTTTTGCTGAAGCATGGCACTTGAGCGGTGAAAAGGTGTGATTCCATATGATGATTTCATGCACGACCTACCAGCTTGGTGGTGATGAATTTATGCACATGAAATGATCAAAATGATCTTGAATTACTTATGTGTTGGTCTCAATAAGGTAAGCTTGTCTAACTCTATTCTTATTAAATTTTTCGTTCTGTACTAGATAATTTTATTTAGGATAAATTGTGTTTCTGATCCATGAAGTAAGTCAGATTTTTTAAAAATATTTCCAAACTATAAAAAGCTAAAGTTTGATCCTTGAACTATGTTATTCATTTTAATGTTGCCCTTAGGTGCAATTCCGACAGTTTTCTCATCAAAAGTCAGATGTGGTAGACCTAGTGCTTACGTGAAGTAAGTTTTGCTTACATGGTTCAAATCAGAGCTGACGTGGTTTGAAAAATTTTAAAAAATACTGATGATATGGCTAAATTCCTAATTTCATCTTCTTCCCCATCTATCTTCTTCTCATCCCAAAATCCTAATGAAAAAGTAAGAGGGAAAGCCCTCTTCCATCCATGGCCATTGCCCCCTCTTTCCCACCGCCCCATCCCTCTATGCCCCCCTTCCCTCTATGGCCCCATCCTCCTCCATCCTCTATGGCCCCATCCTCCTTCATCCTCTCAACTCTTTCTTCATTATTTCTCATCACTCTATCTCATTGAACTGTCCCTACCTACGTCCTCCTCAAATCTCTCATTTTCCATCTCTCTTTTTCTCATCTCCAAAACCCCAATGAAAAAAGAGGAGAAAAAAGAAAAACCCCTTTTCCTTCATGGTCCCATCCTCCTTTGCTCGATTTTTCTTTTCCACTCATCTCCTATCATCTTCTCCCAACACTTCTTACTGAGCCAATGTTAGTTTCATCATCTTCTCCTCCTATTCCAAACCCCCCTTTCCTCCATGGCCCCATCCTCTTCAAAAACGATAGATCGGAAGTCATGGAAGAAGAAGGAAAAATACAGTTAGGGAAGAAGAAAGAATCATTGTTTTGCCATATCAATAATTTTTTTAAAATTTTAATACCACATAAGTATCACATAAGCATCAATAATTATCATATCGGACTTTCAGTAAGAGAAAACTGCTGGAATTGCATCTAAAGGTATCATTAAACCGGTTCAGATAGTTTAGAGACTAAATTTAAGTTTTTTATACTTTAAGGACTATTTAAGAAAATCTGACTTAGTTTAAGGATCAGAAATATAATTTACCTTTTTATTTATGGATTGCAGAATTGGAGTGGGAGATAAAAAAAATAAATATATATTTTACATTCAAAACCTATTATATGATTTGGATATTCAATAAATATACATTGAGCGTTCATAAATGTGTATTGCTTATTCCCCAGCTGGACCCACAAGTAAAAATATCAAGAAACCTTAAATATATACATCATGTCACAAAGAAGGTAAATCTAGTTTTTACTGAAAAGTCAGTAATTAAGTTTTTTGTGTACAATTCACAAGATCAAAATTAAGAACTCAGCTGAAGCTGTTAGAAACAAAGAAAAGGAAAGAAAGAAGTGGTGACACCAAACCTGATATTATATACGAAACACATACTTTTGAGTGACCACGGTATATTTAATAGTCTAGAATCTAAACCAACAAATTAGTTGATGACTTGGGGAGTTGCCGGGCATGCATGCTTTGTTAATCTAAAAGAACACCAAATTAGAGCTCTCACACACACCAATACAAAATGTGCATCAGCGACCGTGGCATATTAAGAGCGGGAATCTGGAAATCACCAGCGTACTAACGGTTGGCTTTTAATGGAAGTTATCACGAAGCCGGCGTATCTCTCTTTCTTCTGTGCTTCCTCGTCACCTCTACTATTCACTTCTCTGTGGGCAGAAACCACCGCTCCTCTTTGTTTCTCCTCCATTCTCTGAAATCTTTCAGTATAAATAAACGGCAGTTAACACCCGTCTATTTTTATTTTAATTCACCAGCGTAGACTGGATCCAAATTTTGTGCCGGAAAATATTGACGTTATTTTTCTTGGGTAAGATTCGCATGTGTTACAGTTTTAAAAGCATGTAGGTCTTTAATTATATCGTTGAATTTGTTAAAATACTACTCCAGTCTCCAGCTGCGTATACACGACATTCCACAAATCCGTCGCTGCAATGGGCTCGGTTATTACCTTCCATTTCCAAGTGTTGGACGCATGGCACATTCCAATGAATCAAGAAAACTGGGATGAGATTCTCTTTTCATATGAACCAACCTATGGGATAAGACACAGCTCCACAACTAATATAAAATATAGTAACTTGATATGTTTTGGTAGCTGAGATTTCAGAGGACAGACTTAAGCCAGCTCGCCAGAATAATCTTGCATTAGGGAAGGATTAGTGATACAACATTTAGGTTGTGCTCGGTGCGGATTGTATCTTTTGCACCGAAGAATGATTGATCTTTTTTCACGGCATGAATCATTGGATCGTGCTTTGCATAATTTTTAAAGCACAACATCTACTTTGTGATCTATGCTGATGGGTAGAAGGGAGAGGCTGAAGTGCTTTGGAAACTATGCAAATCATGATCTAATGGTTGACATCGCAAGAGAAGACCAATCTTTCTTTTGCCCAAACGATACAATCTGCGTCCATGCGCAACAACAAGTACCCACATGTAAGAATTAGATTGAGATTTATAAATTTGGATTAGCCTTGTGTCCAACAATATCAGCTCATTCTTGTATAAGATTTGGTTAAGATTGATCTTCGACCCAACCAAAACTTAATCAAAACCTAGCCCAACCCAATAAATAAATAATACCTGCATATATATTTATATTTTTAATCATATTTTTATTTCATATAGATTAATTATACATTTATATATTTATTTTTTAATATTATTAAATTTTATATAAGTTTACAACCAAAACTGATGAACGTTGGAAGACTCAATCCAATATATATTAATCCAATAAAACGTTGCAAATCTTTTCCCCATTTATTTTATTTTATTTTATTTTTTGGTGTGGCAGGGCGGAGGGCGGGGGAGTGGGGGTGTGGGTTGGGGGGTTACCAGATCTTTTCCTCTTCTTAAATTCATACCTAACTTCACGTAACCTCTCAATATGGCACGGCCTGACTGGATCCAAACTGTAGGCAAAAAGATAGACGTTGTTTTCCTAAGGGAGGATTCAACTGTGATTCAGTTTAAAAATATTTGGGTCTTTAATTATATCCTTGAATTTGTTAAACTACCACTCCAGCTACGTATGCATGCCGTCCCACAAATCTGTCGTTGAAATGGGATCAGTTATTATCTTCCATTTCCATATGTGAGAAGCAAGGTGGATTTCAATAAATAAAGACAACTGGGTGAGATTCTATTTTTAAATTCAATAAGTAAGGACTCAATCCAATAGATATTAATCCAACCAAAATGCCCTAAATCTTTTCCCATTCTTAAATTCCTACCTAACATCTAATCTGTCATTGGGACACAGCTTCACAATAACTAACCAACCTAGAGCAACTCAAATTTACCTTAAAATAGGATCAGGTTGGTTTGGTTATAGAGTGCTCTCTATGCGTTGCGACTAGCCTAACTTGCAGTCTTATTAAGGATTTAAAAACGGTAATTTTTTTTTTTTATGATGTGACAAACGAAGTAAAGATTGATAAAAATCTTTTTTTTTTCTTTCCCTTTGATTTATCAGCTTTTTAGTATATTCATCTATTTATTTTATTATATTATATTCATTTCTTTGATAAATTATATATATCTCATAATTACAAGTTTCTACAATAAATAAAATTTTTATAAGAAAGAAAATCACTATATTATAAAGATTAAAACAGAGTAAAGATATATATAAAAAATAAAGATATATAAAAAATGAAATAAATAAATATATAATAAACATATATAAAATTTATAACAATTATATAGCATATATCAAAAACATTATAAGATAATTTATAAATTTTTTCTTTATAAATTATAAAAGTATATAAAACGAACAATAATATAATAGATCTTAATAATAATAATAATAATAGTTAAATATAAATACGAGAATACATATATAAGCAGTCCCTCCCTCTAATCAACATTAATCTCAATCTGAATGAATAATTACTTGCTATCACTCTCACCTTTCTCTTGCATTTTAATAATGGTCTGAATGAAATAATTACTCCAGCTGCGTAGAGACGCCGTCCCACAAATCTGTCGCTGAAATGGGCACAGCTATCATCTTCCATTTCCAAGTGTTAGACATATGTTAGATTCCAGTAAATCAAGACTACCGGAATGAGATTCTCCTTCTATATGAACGAACCTATAGGAAAAGATGGAGAGCTGCGCAGCTAATATAAAATATAGTCACTTGACATCTCTTGAAACGGAGATGTCAGAGGACAAAGACTTAAGACAGCTCGCCAGAATAATCTTGCATTAGGGAAGAATTAGTGATACAATTCGGGTTGCGCTCGACATGTACGCACATGTAAAAATTTGGTTGGGGTTTTATAAATTTGGATTAGTCTTGGATTAAAAAATACCAGCTTTTTTCTGTCACGCCCTGAATCTGGTATCCCAGATCGGATACATAATGGCCGCACACCCCTTAGGATAAGTCCTAAAAAATATGCAACACCAATAAATTTTTTTACAACACCTCTAATATCTAAGAATAATAATGATTACTTTCATAACACTTAACAAAATCTTATACTATTACATATTCAATTCTTTCAATCATCTGATAAAGTATTAATAATGCTTTATCTATTCATCCGTTCATCCATGAACTCAAACTATAGCCAATCATAAGTATCCTGCAACTCTGAGAAGAAAAGAAAAATAGAAGGTATAAGCTTTACAGTCCAGTAAGAATTCTCATACACCAACATCAATATAATAATAATAGATAAAAAAATAATAATGATTATTATTCATATCAATCTCATGCCAAAAGATACTATAATTCATAAAATACACACTTTAGTAAATATCTTTTTATACAATGAGTCACATCATACAATTATTTCAAACCAACATGCATAGATTAGATCATACCAAGGTGCTCGGCTCTAGACTACCATAGCCATATTTTAAGCCCATGGATAAGGCAATAAAAATGGCTAATCCTGTGGACTACTACAATCATCTGTGCAAAAAATAATGTGGATAGTCTTATAGATTACCATAGCCACGTTTCAAGCCCGTGGGTAAGCAATACAAGTAGCTTGCCCAAGGGACCACAGGTGCTCAACACTGAACTACCACAGCCATGTTTTAAGCCCATTGGTAGGCAGTACTAAAATAAAGTGGCTAGTCTAAAGGATTACGAGTGCTCGATCCTATGCTACTACAGCCATGTATCAAGCCCATGGATAGGCAGCAGTAAAGTGGCTAGTTCAAAGCACCACAACCTCACATACAGTCACACAACTTAATTACAATCTCGTTAGATATTATAATTCACAATCACATTCTTTTGCAAAACTTGATGTACATGATTACTAGAATTCATCCAAGTCAATATTAGTGATATGTCATACATAATTTCATATAGAATCATACATATACTTAACAAATAAATATATAGCATGCACCGTCAAAAATCATATAAATCAAAATCATAGATGCACAAAATAATTTTTATATAAATTGATGATTAATGTCTAGAAATTCTTATCTTTATGCGACTCAAGCATAATAATCAATCAACCTCTTGATCCATGAACTCTAGGTCAAGACATTCCACTCCACACCTTATACGAATAATTGCACCAGGATCAAATATAAAAATCATAGATGATTAAGGATGGTGGAAATTATAGGGAATGATTCTAATATTAGAAATCCAGGACCCCTCCTAGGGTCAACCAAGATCAAATTTGTTTAAGTACTTGGACCCTCCATTGGTCATAAGATATATAGAGAAAGAAATCCATAAAGAGAGAGAAGAAGTCTAGAGAGAGAAAATTCTAGAGAGAAAAATTAGAAAGATAAACTGATAGAGAGAGAAAGTAGAGAGAAAATAGAGAGAAGAGAGAAACTCTCTCTTCTTTTTTTTTCTTTTCTTTTCTTTTCCTTTTTCTTTTTTTTTTTTTCATTCATGTCTTCTTTCTTCTTTGTTGAAATAGGAGAAGGAGGTATTTGGAGGCCGGCCACCTCCCATGGCGGCGACCCCCGACGAGCGGCGACACCTCGGCATCAGTGGTGATGGCTCTGATCCTTAGAGACCACAGCAAGGCCACGCTCGATGACGGCAACTGTTCCGACAGGAGGAAGAAGAGGGACAAAAATAGGAAAAGTTTGAACTCCTATGAAATCCAATGGCCAATGGCTCAATCTGGCCATCAAAAGCTTCCTACAGTTTATGTAAGAGAGAAGGAAGGAGGATAGCTAATCAAAACCTTAGGTGTAGTCATGAATCAATGGTAACTCATCGAAAATTATTTGGTGAAAAGAAGCCTTGTAACCCATGATATTGGCGATGGTTAACTAAAAATTTGGGTGATGCGTTGAGGATTGGAGGGGGATTTATAGATGGAAGATTTAGGGTCTTTGTCGGAGTTTGAATAAGCTTAGAACCCCTCTCCTGATCGGACTCAGAAGAGGAGGAGGACTCCATCTGGAGTCCTTCTCTTTGTAGCCCCCTTTTCTTCTTCTTTTTTTTTGAATTTTTTCCCTACTTTAAGATTGGTGTAGAAAAAAATCCTCAAAATTAGCATGTTGCAAAATCAAATCTTTATGAATACAAAATTTTAATTTTATCCTCGAGCTCCTAGATAGCTTTGATAACCTTGAGGGTACAAACTTCTTATCTTATCATTGAGTTTCAACATCACTTTCCTCACTTAAAAAGAAATTCCAATCTTCTATCATAATATCCTCTGAATTAGAATAAATTTTTTCGATCAAACTTAAATGACTTAGACCACCACACTTTCACTGAGCACTCCAATCTAAATCCATCGAATTTCTTAAATTTTCTACATAATTTTTTTTGAATCGATAAATTCATAGATTACAAATTCTAGATACAAATTATCCATCCAAACTCTATGATTCACTTCTATCACAATCCCTAGTAATTATAACCTTAAATTTCAATATTCTTTATGTTATGCCCTCACAATAAAATCCAATCCATGAATAGTAAATATACTTTTTATTTACATTCTAGTTTCATATATGATCCTCTTATAGGTTCAATGCTCAAAAAAATATATTTCTCTCTCATATGATACAATTCCTTCTTAGATCACATCTAAAATAAATTTTTTTCGATAAGCCCAAGATTATAATACTCAAAAATTTGACATTAATTAGAAAAGTCATTATAATTTTCATTCATATTTAATTTAGAATTTCAAAATCTTCTAAATAACAATTGAAAAAGAATTCACAACTTAACATAAATTATTAATATAATCATCTTATATTCAAAGCTTAACACCTCTTATACTTAGGTCAAGCCTACTTTTGAAATTAAAGACATAACCCATCAGTTCTGTTAGACACATTATGTGCCACTTATGTATAAATTTCATCATAACATCTATTGATCCAAGATCTAAACATGAAATCTTTTATGCTACTTCTATCATGTCTCTAATGATTATAACCTTATACTCAAATGCCCTTTAAGTCATAATCCCTAGGGATCATAATCTTAAGCTCTGATATTATTCTATTATACTTTATTAATCATATACTAAAATCTTGATATCACTTATATCACAGTCCCTAGTGATCTTAAATTTGAGCTCTGATACTATTCTATCACATCTCGAATCTGGTACCTCGAATTGGATACGTGATGGCTACACACCCCTTAGGACAAACCTTAAAGAATATGCAAGGCTAATAAAATTTCTTACAACACCCTCAATATCCAAGAATAATAATGATCTACTTTCATAACACTAAACAAAATCTTACACAATTATATATTCAATTCTTTCAATCATCTGATCAGATATCAATGACGCTCCATCTATCCATCCGTTTATCTATGAACCCAAACCATAGCCAATCATAAGTATTCTGCAACTCTGAGAAGAAAGAAAAATAGAGGGGGGGGGTGAGCTTTACATCCCAGCAAAAATTTTCACACACCAACATCAATATTATAATTATAGATGAGAAAATAATAATGATTATTAGTCGTATCAATCTCATGTCAAAAGATACCATGATTCATAAAACAAACACTTTAGTAGATATCTTTTTATGCAATGAGTCACATCATACAATTATTTCAAACCAACTGCATCGGATTTGATCATACCAAGGTACTCGACTCTAGACTACCACAGCTACATTTTAAACCCATGGGTAAGGCAATAAAATTGCTAGTCTACTACCATAATCATCCATATAAAGAATAATAAAGTGGCTAGTCCTAAGATTATCACAGCCACATTTCAAGCCCGTGGGTAGGCAATACAAGTAGTTTGCCTAAGGGCCACAGGTATTCAACTTTGAACTACCACAGTCATATTTCAAGCTCATGGGTAGGCAGTACTAAAATAAAGTGGCTAGTCCAAAGGACCACGAATGCTCAACCCTAAACTACTATAGCCATGTATCAAGCCCATAGGTAGGCAGCAATAAAGTGACTAGTCCAAAACACCGCAACCCCACATACAGTCATACAACTTAATTACAAGCTCATTAGATATTATAATTCACAATCACATTCTTTTGCAAAACTTGATGCACTTGATTACCAGAATCCATCCAAGTCTTTATCAATGATATGTCATACATAATTTCATACAAAATCATACATATACTTAACAAATAAATATATAGCATGCACTGTCAAAAATCACATAAATCAAAATAATAGATGCACAAAATAATTTTTATATAAATTGGTGATTAATGTCCAAAAATTTTTATCTTTATTAGTTTCTGACTCAAGCACAGCAATCAATCAACCCCTTGATCCATGAACTCTAAGTCAAGACATTCCACTCAACACCTTATACGAATAATTGCACCAAGGTCAAATATAAAAATTATAGATATTTAAGAATGGTGGAAATTATGGTGAATGATTCTAATATTAGAAATTCAGGACCGCTCCTAGGGTCAACAAAGATTTAGATTTGTTTAAGTACTTGGACCCTCCACTGGTCATAAGATATTTAAAGAGAGAAACCCATGAAGAGAGAGAAGTCTATAGAGAGAAACTAGAGAGAGAAAGTGGAGAGAGAATAAAGAAGAGAGAGGAGAGAAGAAAGAAAGAAAAATTCTCTCTCTTCTTTTTTTTCTTTTCTTTTCTTTTCCTTTTTCTTTTTTCTTCCCTTCATGTCTTCTTTCTTCTTTGTTGAAACGGGGGAAGGATGTATCTGGAGGCTGGCCACCTTCGATGGCGGTGATCCCCGATGAGCGGTGACACCTCGGCATCGATGGTGATGGCCCTGGTCCTTGACAACCATAGCAAGGCCACACTCGATGATGGCAATCAATCTGATAGGAGAAAGAAGAGGGACAAAAGCAGGGAAAGTTTGAACCCCTATGAAATCCAACATTCGATGGCTCAATTCAGTCATCAAAAGCTTCCTACAGTTTGGGAAAGAGAGGAGGGAGGAGGATGGTTGATCAATACCCCAGGTCTAGTCATAAATCAGTGGTAACTTGCCAAAAATTACTTGGTGGAAAGAAGCCTTGTAACCCATGATTTCATCGACAGTTGACTAATTAAAAATTTGGGTGATGCATTGAGGACGATGGGTGGGAGATCTAGGGTCTTTGTCGGAGTTTGAATGGGCTTAGAACCGCTATCCCGATCGGACTCGAAAGAGGAGGCAGACTCCACCAGGAGTCCTTCTCTTCCATAGCCCCTTTTTCATTTTTTTTGATTTTTTTGATTTTTTTTGCCCTGCTTTATGATTTGTGTAGGAGAAAAATCTAGGTTATTACATTTCTTACATAAGATTTGGTTAGGATTAACTTTTGAATCATACTTACACTTGACCCAAACTCAATCCATGCCAGCCCAACCTGACAAATTAATTATATCTATTTATATTTATATTTTAATCAATTTATATTTCATAAAGATTACTTATATATTTATATATATTAATTTCTTAATATTGTTAAATTATATTTGTTTACTATTTGATATATTTTGAATTCGACCCACCTGATATGGCTTTGCCAATCAATCAAAGCTTGACACGAACTGATCACATAGCCCTTCACCTTAGCCAACCAGTTTCTATCCCAAAACTATTTCGAAGGTGCACAGAGATGCTCGAAGATCACTCCATTCGATGACAACAAGCCATAATGGTGGAATGACCCTCTAATCATGATATCTATATCTCACCGGATCAGATTGGATCACTTGAGCATTGTGGTTGACCCGAGAGGTCGCATTGCTTACAAGCATTTTAATAATGTGATCATATATTCAATTTGATAGAAATATCTCAAATCAGGTTGGATAAATTATGACAAATAGAATCAAACATAGAATAGTGTAGGTAGATAGACACGAAGGATATCGGGATATAGATTTATGATGATTGTAGTATAAGTTGTCTTCATGATTTTGACTTGTGATTATAAATGAAAAGATCACTTCAGAATAATGATTCATAGAATTTGATATATGATGGATAATATGTGGAGTATGCTATGATTAGTTGGATTTTGATCTGAAGTAATTGCAAAAAGATTGATTATGAAATTTTATTGTGCATTATGATTAATAATTTGATCATTAATTATTTAAGTAAATGCACAAATTTGATATGAGAAAATATTGAGATGTTGCTCTTGATTTTGAAATTAACTATTTAGTGGCAAGGTCAAGATTCGTTCATAAAAAGTTATTTAAGGTTGGACTAAGATGATCTTTTATGATATTTAATTGGAATATCCTTTGAAGCTTACATTAGAATGTAAAACTTGCATGTAGAAACAAAAATATAGTTGGAGACATTGCCAAGAAGTTTATTTTTTATTGAAGAAATTGACTACAAGACTATGGAATATTTAATTGATAAAATCTTTGATTATTATCTTTGGATCCAAATAATATATCTTATTTATGTCTATCAGAGACCATATGATATTTATAAAACTTTAATTCAAAAACTGTATCTAAGTTGATGGAGAAGTTTCTTATGCCCTTGTTATTGAGGTTCTTGAAAAAAAAACTCCAGGATTGTATGGAGAATTGATTTTAAAAGACTTGCTCGATTGTTATGGAAGAATTTTGATAGATGTCAAAGATCCTAATAGGAGAAACTTTAGAAGAGATGATTAAGTTGGTTTTACTTATATATTTTGATTTAAGTTCTAATATGGTAAAGCAATCAAAAAATTTTTTTTATTGATTTTTCTTATAGGATTTTGATTTAGAATTAGTCTAAATGAATTGAAAATTAATATTTAAACTCATATTGATTATAATAAATATATATGATGGCTTTGAATGTGATATTAGACTCAAGAGTTAATCAAGATAGTTGTGCTCTAGACAAAAATTAGGTATAAGAGTTGAAAGTTTATCTTGGGCTTTATTTGGAATTTGAAAGTTTAGATTTCTTCCGTCTATAGTATAGAGTAATATTTTGGTCAAAATTATTTCATGAATTTAAGAACTTTTGATAGTTTAAATCAAAGTGCGCAGCAAAGTATGGCACTTTGAATTATTTTGAGTTGGTCAACAATATGAATTCTTCGATTTAAAAAATTTATAATAGGTGATATGATTTGATGTTCCTTAAAGAGAAAATTTATTGATAATGAAAAAAATAATATTTTTGATTTTGGATTAATTTGGATGTTGATATGTGATTTTCACAAGTAGGTCTCCTATATACCATGCTAAGAATATTTTTCTAGCATCCTGAGTCTTAGATGAGTGGACTATCAATTCTTGATCTTGTCTTTTTTTTGAGATATTTAGTGATAAATTTTTTTCTCCTAGATTTGAAGTACGTGTTTCTCTATCTATTAGAAAAAAATATGAGATCATTTATCGATTCTAGATTTTATACTCGAATATTCATCTACCAAGAGTTATTAAAGTTTGTTTATGATCTTGTGATAGATTGATTAAAGTATAAGTAGTTAATATTTTTGGCAAGAAAACTGAAATTTTTTATTTGCATTATCAAAAATAATGGCTTTGATTCTGGTCAATGCTTGTGGTATTGATCTTTCCCTTCTAAAATGATTTAATGATGAAAAATACATTGAGGATTGAAAAATCAAAATATTCAAAGGTGACATGAGGGATTAAGTATGTTCAAAGTTTGAGCCCCAAGCAAGCTAATTTCGAGGATGAAATTTTTTAAGGAAGAAAAATGTAAAGATCTGATTTTTTTTTGCACAAATATTAAAGCAAAAAAAGGAAGAGTTTGAGTTTCAATCAGACTTTGTTTCTTCTTTCTCTCTTGAAGCCGATGAAATTGGGCAATAAAGGATCAATTCAATTTAAATTAGATCAATAAAACCTAGGTTTTCTGCTACAAAAGGATGCCTCTCTTGATCCTAATGAAGAAGGAAAATCGTTTTTCCTCATAGGATCTTTCAGATTTCATCAAATCTGGAGTGGAATAATTTTAAAAAAATTTATCCTACATATATTTCAGGTCTCTAGATCTAATCTTCATATCTTATATTAAGTCTAAAATAAATCTAAAAGGGATGAGGAAACAAGTAAATACCTCAAGGGTAATCTGATTACCCTATAGATGATCTCTGCACAGCCCGAGGTTCTGATGTAGCCACGCAAGCGCCTGGCCTCTACCGGTATCCACTCGATAGGACCTGGAACATCTTCTCCTCGTGAATCTATGCTCCAAAAATTAGATCTAAATCTGATTAGGAAGTTCTTCAAAAGTCTTCCTGAAGTTGGAGCAGCAGTCTGTCGAAGAAGTCCTGTAGCCTTCTGTTCTAGGCATCACCACGCCTTGGATCTTTGCCAGATGGACGTCCAACTCTTTAGACATGAAGAGGGGAGGAAGAAGAGCAGGGAGGATGGGGAGAAGAGAGGAGGGGGCAGTAGCTATTGGGTTTTGTGTATAAAACAACTTCTTCCTCGAAACTCTAGGCGCAACAGGGTTTATATAGACCCTGTATGCTGCACAGTGCCACATCATTCAACCAATCAAAAAAATTCAATAAATTTTGAAAAAATTTTGATTAGTGGAGTGATGTCATCTGATCATATCAGATAAGAACCCCACCTTATCTTCAAAAGATGGTGCCAACATTAGATAAGCACAAATAGAGGTGGTGCCCAAGAGTTTAAATTGATCAAGACTCTCCAATCTTTATCCACTTGGGGCGTCCACTTGTAATCTAATTGGGCTCACACCATAATCTGATTATGGTGCCCAATTTGATGTGGCTTGGCTTGTGGACACTTCACAAAAATCCTCCAATGAGCCCTCTTCAGTTTAAGACCCATATGTCAACTTTTGACAAATGTCCTAAAATAAAATTGGCAGGTGCTAGGAATTAGCAGGTATTGTCTTAAATTCATCTCATGAATTAAGATAAGCCTTTTCTGAGCTAGACAAGCTTCATTTAGACTGAGAGAAACTTTCTCAAGATTCTCTAAATGAGTCAAATCACATTTGGCTTAGTAGAGACAGAAAAGATTACACGAGGAGAAAGTTAGGCTCAATCGTGTGCTAGCACGATTTCTTTGAACCTAATTGGATCTTATCCAAATCAATTGGGTTAACCCAATTGATGACATCCAGATCCTAACTCTTATTTGTGTGATCCAGTTAGATTCAATTCTGTATGGTAATGAGACATATTATGATCTCATCATCGACATCATCGAAACTCCTTTTGATGGACCAGAACTCTTCTGATTCAGACAATTAGAATGATCGATCATCAATATCATTCTAATTACTTCCAAAATCTCCCAGTGACACCTAGCAATATGTGATGGCAACCCATCAGAACGAAGACGAACCTCTCGGTGTAGCTACCTGTGTGATTGAGTTTCTCTATCATGAGTCCCGACTGAATTAGGGTTAAGATGAACTCGTCAAACCCAACATCAGTCATATGAATCAATCGATCGATCCGAGTCTGATGTGAAACCCTAATGAAAAACTTTTTTTCATTATTTCACTCTGCCATGGCCATGGGCTTAAGGACTCGATCTTTCAATTATCATAGGACTACTCCTCTCATCTACCGAGGTTAATAGATCCTATCTTGGTGCGACCTAGTTCCTACAATGAATATGCTACAGCCAACATACAACTCAAGATTCCGAATAGCTAAGAGATCGAGTTATGGTGTAGTCAAACTATAACACACTCAAGATGAACTGTCGATGTACCTCAGGTCAAAGAACTAGACACACAACTGCAGCATCGAGCTAATCATTGACGAGAAGGTAGACTTCCTTATGACTGCTTGAAGTGATCACGCTCAGTACTCTCATTCTCAACGAATATCTGTACTCTCGCTCCGGTGTCTCCACATCGTAGACTCAAGATATATCTACCCTAAGGAAGCGATCGTACACCAACCTTTCGGATCGATCACCATTCTCGTAATGATCTTATGGTCAGGAACTGTTTATGAGTTAGTTATGTAGATTCATGCCTTAAATTTTCAACTCTTAAAAATATGAATTTACATTCCTACTAACTCAAAGGATGTATCACAGACACAATATACACAATGTGATAGAAGAATAACCCTTTTATTCATTTATAGTCAAAATTATAAATTTGCCCTTAGATCTGTACAGAAATATGTCAGCCGATCTGGCATCTAGGGCACATATCTAACAAACTTCCACTTGACCTAATGCCAATTGGCTACATATCTAAGTCCCATCTTTTCAAGGTGGGCTTCGATCTTCTGTTGGCCCAATGGCTTAGTCAGTGGGTCTGCCACATTATCTGTGGAGTTGACTCTCTTGATCTCGACATAACCCTTTTCGAGGTAATCACGGATCAAATGAAATCGCCGCTCGATGTGCTTGAACTTCTGGTGAGACCTTGACTCCTTAGCTAGGGCTATAGCGCCATTATTATCGCAGTAAAGAGGTATGGCATCCGATGACATCACTTTAAGCTCTGCGGCAAACTTCTTGTACCAGAATACCTCTTTCGCAGCTTCCGATGCAGCAATATACTCTGCCTCCATGGTGGAATCAGCAATCACCGTCTGCTTGAAACTCTTCCAGCTGACTGCACCACCATTGCAAATGAACAAACTCTCAGATGTCGACTTTCGATCATCTATATCAAACATAAAGTCTGAGTCTGTATATCCCTGAATCTGGAGTTTTCTATTTCCAAAGACTAGAAACATATCCTTAGTCTTTCTCAAGTACTTAAGGATATATTTCACAGAAGTTCAGTGCTCTTCGTCTGGATTCGACTGATATCTGCTTGTGACACTCACAGCATGGGCTATATCAGGTCGTGTACATAGCATGATATACATGAGGCTCCCTACTGCCGAAGCATAAGGGATTTTGCTCATGCGTTCAATCTCCTCAGGTGTGCTAGGGCACATCTTCTTGGAGAGATGAATGCCATGTCTAAAAGGTAATAAACCTCTTTTGGAGTTTTTCATGCTCAACCTTTTTAGCACCTCCTCTATGTACATCTTCTGTGAAAGTCCCAGCATCCTATTTGGTCTATCTCTATAGACCTTAATACCCAGTATAAAGGATGCCTCTCCTAGATCTTTCATAGAGAACTCCTTAGACAACCATACTTTGGCTGAGGTCAACATGAGAATGTCATTCCCAATTAGGAGGATGTCATCTATGTACAATACGAGGAAGACAACTACATTCTCACTGACCTTTTTGAACACACATGGTTCCTCCTCGTTCTTGATGAAACTAAATATTTTGATGACATCATTGAAACGAGTATTCCAACTCCGAGATGCTTGCTTAAGTCCATAAATAGACCTTTGCAGCTTGCAGATCCTATGATCATCATCACTGGATGTGAAAGCAAGTGGCTATTCCATATAGATATCTTCCTCAAGATATCCATTTAAGAATATCGTTTTTACGTCCATCTGCCATATTTCATAATCGAAATAGGCTGCAATAGCAAGCAATATGCGGATGGATTTTAGCATGGCTACTGGTGAGAAGGTATCCTGATAGTCAATGCCTTCGCGCTGACTATAATCTTTCGCTACGAGCCTAGCCTTGAATGTCTCCACATTCCCATCTGCACCTATCTTTCTCTTGAAGATCTATTTACACCCAATAGGTACAATACCTTCAGGTAGATCTACCAAGGTCCAGACTTGGTTTGAGTGCATCGAGTCAATTTCTGATCTCATTGTCTCTAACCATTTCTCAGAGTCGATATCTGATATCGCCTCGTTATAGGTTTTGGAATCATTACCATGAACCCCATTTCCTGTGAGAAATATTTTCTCTACATCCTCTTGTATGGTACCTAAGTATCTTTCAGGAGGACGAAAAATCCTAGTAGATCTACGACGTAGAAGAGGTTGTGTTAGGACTGGTTCTGATTGATTAGATTCCTCAGGTTCTTTAGCTCGTTGCTCTTGGGAGACATTCTCCTTGAGCTTAATTATTCTTTCGATGTCACCATCTTGAATAAACTATTTTTCAAAAAAAATAGTATTTCGACTCATAATCACATTGTGATCTTCCGAAATATAGAAATAGTATCCTAATGACTCTTTAGGATATCTTATGAACCGAGCTTTAAAAGACCTGAACTCTAACTTATCCACCTGCTGTCTCTTGACATTAGCCGGACAACCCCAAATTTTGAGATGATTTAGACTTAGCTTCTTACCATGCCATATCTCATATGGTGTGGTAGGAACGATTTTAGAGGGAACCCTATTCAATACATAAATTGCTGTCATGAGATAATATCCTCAAAGAAATTCGGAGAGGTCCGTAAAGCTCATCATGGAACGGACCATATCTAATAGGGTCCGATTTCTCCATTCTGAAATCCCGTTGAGTTGAGCCGTTCCAGGTGGAGTCCATTGAGAGACTATGCCATTATCTTTAAGATAGTCTAGAAACTCCCGATTAAGGTATTCACCTCCTCGATCTGATCAAAGAACCTTAATGGGCTTTCCTGTTTGTTTTTCTACCTCATGTCTGAATTCTTTGAACCTTTCAAAAGCTTCAGACTTGTGTTTCATTAGAAACACATATCCGTACCTAGACATATTATCGATAAAGATAATGAAGTAGATGTAGTTGCTTCTAGCCAGCACATCAAATGGGCCGCACACATCCGTATGTACTAAGGCAAGTAGGTCTGTGGCCCTTTCCCCATGTCCCACAAAAGAAAGCTTGGTCATTTTGCCTTGAAGACATGATTCACAAACTGGATATCACTCGAAAGTCAACGGACTCAATAGCTTGAATTTCTCCAATTTGTTAACCCTGTCTTTCGCTATATGACCAACCTTAGATGCCACAGATACTTATCATTTAGACTATCTCTAGGCCTTTTAATTCCTATGGTATTCATATTTTGCTCAATATTAAATACAGATACATCAATATGTAGCTGATAGAGACCGTTAATAAGAAAACCATCTGCAACTTTATTATTTTCATAAAAAATATTACAATGGTCCTTATGAAAGCTAATCACATAGCCTTCTTGTGCTAAACATGAAATGAAAATCAAATTCCTGCTTGTTGCAGGCACATAATAACAGTCTCTTAAAACTAAATCTAATCCTAACGGTAATCGCAAAGGGTAGGTTTTCACGGCCACAGCAGCAACTCTTGCTCCGTTCCTAACGCGTAGGATCATCTCCCCATCCCTCAGCCTCCTGCTCTCCTCAAGACCCTGCATAGAAGTGCACAAATGAGTACTAGAACCAGAGTCACGCACCCAACTGGATGCAGAAGAAATCGTAAGATTAGATTCTAAAATGAGCATACCTCCAGAAGGACCATCCTTCTTGTTCTTCAGGGTGGCCAAGTACTGAGGACAGTTTCACTTCCAATGACCGTTTGATTGACAGCAGAAATATTTTTCCTTTTCAGCAGCCTTCTTCTTCGGTTCTGTCTTCTTCTTCTTGCCATCCACCTTCTACTTCTTCGCAGACTTCTTTCTCTTTCTAAAAGACTTTCTCTTGGAAGAAGTCCGCTCCACAATAAGAACTGAGCCTTTTGAACCCTTCATGGAAAGCTCAGCCGTAATCAGCATGTTCATTAACTCGGTCAAGGTACACTGCATCTTATGCATATGGAAGTTCATGATGAACTGACCATATACATCAGACAAGGACTGAAGGATCACATCAATCTAAAAATCTTTGTCTAAGATGATACTGAGCTTCTCAAGCTCCTCAAGATCCTTGATCATTGTCAAACAATGATCTTGGACTGACTGCCCATCACGCATCTTGACGTTAAAAAGCCTTTGACAGACTTGATACTTGGCTGCACGATTCTGTACACCAAACAACTCTTGTAGGTGAGCCAACATTTGGTGGGTAGTCAAAATGTTCTCATGTTGCTGCTGCAAGTCATCAGACATTGCACCCAACATATAGTACCTTGCTTTGTTATCATCATCCGTCCACTTTTTCAGAGACGCTCTTTGTTCAGCAGTCGGACGTGCTGGCATGGCAAGTGGGTCCTGGTCCAAGACATAAGTCAATTTTTTGAAACTCAAAATAATTCTGTAATTTCTCAATCAGTCCTTGAAATTAGATCCAATCAATCTGTGGGTATCTAGTATTTTGGTCAGGGGGTTGGAGGTAGACATGTTTCCTGTAGAGAGTCGAAAGTTTCTAGTTAGATTTTATAATCAGACTTAATCAATTTATTTAGGAGTTTTATTTTTAAATAAATTAGGCTCCCACTATTTTCTCAGATCCCTACACTCCCTTGGTAGAGATGTGAAAATCTTCGTGATCAGTGATTTCTAGTGGGTGGTGCGGTCTCACCAACCGGCTCACCACCTCACCTAATAGTTATTGGTGATGGGTCAACCAATGAGTGGACAACTCTTGTCTAATGATTCTCTAATCATGGTGCACCTAAAACTTGATCTTTAATTCATGAAGCTCACCGTGTCCGGGATATTGCTCCAATCCTTAGTTAAGCCAAACCCACCATTTGCATGAACTAGATTTCTGATTGGGTCTCTCACCGTATCCGAAATATTGAGCCCAACCCATCCTCCAATCCGTAGTATCCAATGCCTAATGGACATGGTTGCGTCTTTCCGGTGCAACTGAGCCACTGTAACCAGTCGAGAACAATCAACCTCGGAAAGGGCCCGCACATCCACAATGGTGGAAGACCTTGGACTTAATATTTCTTAGGAAGATTTAATTTAGGTCTCATTAAACTTGACTTGACATAGTCATAACAATTATGACTAACCTAGTGGCATGGGTTAGCTTGAATTGTTAGCCACCTCTAATCAGAACTGAGTCGACACATATGGCCAGGTAAGTGAGACCGGTGGGAGGGATATACCATTAACTCGACAAGAACGCATTCGAGTCGAGTAGCTCCCAATTAAAAATCAGTCAGTCGCATCTGCCCAACTTACCTTAGATACCAAATTGTCGAACCAGAACTAATTGTGTTAGCCTACAATCCAAGCTCTAACCACTGAGCCAAATTAGGTCTTAACTTGATCGAGTCACATCTAAATATGATTCGACCTTGATCCAGACTTAATCCTATTAGGCTGGTCAATTATTAGCTTTCATGATCCCACCTAACCAACTCTTGATTCGGTTTGATCAACCGCTAGACCTAATTGAGCTACCCAAGCCCGAACCCAATTTTATGAAAATATCTTAGATCTGAAATTCTCAATTTTAGACCTAATTTAATTTCGTAAGTTTAATTCATTAATTAAGTTTGGGTTCATAAACAAAGTATGTAAAATAAATCTTAGAGTTCCAGGATCTAGGATTTGTAGAAAAGTAAGTTTTGATTTTTGATTAAGGATGAACGCGCGGCACCCTTAGACGTCATATGAACACCCAATTGAATGGGAAGAGAGGGTCTTAAAACCCTACTTCATTTTTATGAACGGACGGCCATGAGGAACACCTTAATCAGAAATATAAATTTAACTACAAAACTAGTTAGATCTAAATTAACATATCACATATACAATTTAAGATCTAACTAATACATGCTTTGCATACATCTCATGTATCAAAAATCAATCTAATTAACATGCTTTCAGATCTGATACATCACATATAATATCTAAAAAATAAGATTTAAATTGAACTATTCAAAATTAAAATCTATTCTAGACAAGTTACTGAAACAATTCTACAATAGTCTAGGCATGCAGTAGATCAATTTTATGAAAAACTAAAATTTTATTTTTTATTTTTTGATCTGATTATAATACTTATAACATCAAAAAAATAGAGAATAAATTAGATTTAATTCATATTTTAATCTCATTAAAACATAAGACTATTCATGGATTCAACTAATCCTAATCTAGTCATGCATCTTATGCATGTTAAATCTTCTTAGATTTAATTTTAAATATTTTGATTTCAGATCCTATCACATCTGATGTGATATCTGAAATATTTAATATCAGATAAATAAAAATTAAAATTAGATCTAAATTAGATCTGAAATAGAGCCAACAACCTGGCTCTGATACCAGTTGAAGGAGAAAAACCACTTTTCCTCGTAGGATCTTCCAGATTTCATCAAATCTGAAGAGAAATAATTTAAAAAAAAAAATATCCTACATATATTTCAGATCTAAGTCTCTAGATCTAATCTTCATATCTGATATTAAGTCTAAAATAAATCTAAAAGGGATGAGGAAACAAGTAATACCTCAAGGGTAATCTGATTACCTTATAGATAATCTCTGCACAGCCCGAGGTTCTGATGTAGCCACGCAAGTGCGATGTCACCTCAATGGCATAGTCTCTCAATTTTAATTTAAAAATTGGATCAAGCATGATGTCACCTCTGCATGATTGCAAACTTTGAAAGGAGATGACTTTCTTATTTTAATATTGTTTATCTTTGCATGAATTTTTGAATAAAAAATATTTTATTGCTCTTTTGGAAGATGTGAAAATTTAAGTTGATAATGTTATAAAAACAAGTATGATTATTTATGAGAAATTGATTATGCTGAAATTATAATAAAAAAACTCTCCAATTAGACTATGATCTACATCTAATCAATGGGACTAATTATTGATTACACATTAAAAACTAGTTTCTCCTGGACCTAGCCAGTTGGGGCTGATCGCTGGCAAAGTTAGTCCTTGTAGGCCTAGTTTATCGAGGCTGATCGAGGTATACATTGATGTATTCGTATGTTTATTTTCAAGATGAATCTCTTTGCCTTATCACAGGGCAAATCTTGATCATGTAAATCAAAGCCAATTTCCTTCTAGGCCTAACTAGTGGGACTGATCATTAGTACATGCCAATTGATCAGGTATTCTATCTTCAGAGGTTAGTCTTTTTTGAACCTTGTCACATGGCTGATCATGGTCGTAGTTATCGAAAACGGAGAGAGAATTTTAAATGATACTATTATGCAGGGCATGTTTTAAAGATTAAAATTTATGTTGGTATATATGTCTATTATTGTTAATTGCTATATATGGAAAAAAATTAGTTTTTCTTGCTTGATCCTTAAAAAATATTGATAAGTTAGTAAGCCCATGAAGCTCACTTCCTCTTTTCTATTTTTTTCAGATCCAAAAAATTCTATGAGACTTGAGATCAAGCAGTGAAGAGTATAGGATCTTAGAGGATATTTACTTAGTTATTTTTTGAATAAATATTGATCTTGATTATGATGAGACATTGGTGAGCTATATTTTTATATGAATCAATAAAATTAGAGGTTTACTTTTACTATCATTGCCTAAGTATAATTTGATATAATATTTTTGAATATGAAGACAGGCCTTGCATATATTTTAAGACTTTATCCTAAGGAGTATGTGGCTATCACATCCTTGATTTGGTTGCTGGGTCATTAAGCATGCATCGATTATAGTAATATCGCCACCTAGAAAACAAGTTTATCATCCAATATTGATGTCAAAATATAAGAAAATCAGTCAAACCATCCATTATATGTTAATCAGACATTAGCTAGGAAGCTTATGTTTGCTATGCGAAATTGCTGTTCTTATCCTCTTCCCCGTGGCGCCACCCCCACCCCCCCGCACCCTCTTTCTAACGCTTACTTATGGATGTCCTTTTTGGGTGAAAATATTAATCTTTTTTCTTTTCATTTTAATTCACATGCTCCATTACTAATGAAAAATTAGCTACTCAACGAAGTGTTCCTCATTCATCATGATGTTGTGATAACTATATCTAGACTTGTTGGATGCAATTTTAAAGAAATGTAATTAATTAACAGCATTTATAATTTTCAAAATCCTATGTTCTCATAGATTTTGTGCATAATGCCTTAAATAAGCATACTATCAATAGGTATTCTTGAGTAAAATGCGGTTTAAAATATCAAGATGAAACTTTACTGGATGAACAGTAGTCAAGAACAGAATTTAAATCCAATTCCATGCATTGGAACCTTGACACAATCGCATTACAGCCAATAGCTAACTTCCAAGCAAGTAACATAGCAACCATGATATTAATGGCCGGTATAGCAAATTATTTTTTATAAGTTCCACAACATAGCCCAACCGCATTGTCTATGCAACTAGTAACCACACTTAACCCTCGAGATTCTTTTCTCTGTGGATACACACAGATTCTCCGATATCCATGTTTGGAGGGACTCGTTTCTTGTCCACTGACTCTTCTATTATATGTGTCTCCCGATCCATGCTTGCACAAGAGAGCAAGGTAAAAACACCTATTAAGAGTGAAAAAGGACAAAGCAGAAAATACTGCCTGCTCAATGCTCGCAAGAGAAGGAAGATCGCTGCCAACACTGAAATTGTAGCCCATGGGTTGCCAAGATAGTCTCGCCTCAACGCAGCAAGCGTTTTATGCCATTTGGAGTCATAAAACTTGTTTACCCTCTGAATCTGATCTGTAAGGTAGTTCTTTTTCAAATCAAAGTGTATCTGACTACCTAACTTATTGAAGAGTTGTTGTCACGCCCCCGACCGAGATTTTGAATCGAGGGTCATGGCAACCGCCGCATACTCATGAAGAACTCTCTCCATAAGCATGCAAGGCATCTCATCACGATATCAATGCATCACAGCGGAATAAATTCAAATAATTATTATTCAACTGTAATTCAAGTAATTAAATCAAATATCTTACATCCAATAAAATTTTTCTTTGCTAACAATAAACAATAGATCTAAATTCAATGAAGTTGACAACGCTAATCTCGCTTCTAAAAGCTCTGTCCCAATATTTCTTCCACGCTTGAAATTAATTATCTGAATCTGAAAAATAGAAAGAAGGTAATGAGCTAGACAGCCCAGTAAGTAACAAGTATCTTTACCAGATATTTCAGATATTATATAATTTTCAAGAATAATACTGCAATAAACATAAGAGTATATTTCATGCTGATTTAATACAAATCAAATATTTTCAAATATTTACATGTAAATAATCATAAATCCGATTCGATTCAAAACACTCGTAACTCAACAGCCTTGACTATGACCAACGTTTAACCCCCATTGACAGGGTCCACAGAATACCAGCGCACAACCCCCACTGGCAGGGTCCAGAAATACCAGCGCACAACCCCCACTGGCAGGGTCCACAAATACCAGCGCACAACCCCCACTGGCAGCGTCCACTGAGTACCAACGTATAATCCCCATGGCAGGCCCACTGAAACATAGTTAGGCTGAGAGCATAAATTCGATCTATATCAAAACACTGTACCATAATATGTCATAATTTTTACTAAATATGTGCATAAATTGATATACCATAACATTTCAAAAATACTTTTCTTCAAACATAATTTCATAAATCATGCATAATTTCAGAGAATAATTATTTATTTTCAGAATAAATATGGAATATCTTGATAAGATGAATCATTACTTACCTTTCACGGAGCACTGAACGAATAGATCGATTAACTTCTAGTAGATTCTTCCGCGTCTATTATCCAAAATTATATTTTTACATTAATTTAATTCAAAATTAAATCTAATAAATCCCAAAATTAAAATCTCGCTTAAAATCAGACTCGTCTCTAAACTCGATCAGAATCATCAGATGAAGCCTTTCCCTACGCTAATCTTCGAAGGGGTAACTTTAGAGAGAGAAGAATCCATCAAGAGAGAGAAACAAGCTAGAGAGAGAAAATTTTAGAGAGAGAAAGTAGAGAGAGAAGTCCAAATCCAGAGAGAGAAAGTCAGGGTTCAGTCTGAAAGAAGAGAGAGAAGAGAGAGAAACTCTCTCTCTCATCAATTTTCAATTTTTATTTATTTATTTATTTACTTACTTATTTGTTCATATATATATATATATAAATATATATATATATATATTTTATTATTATTATTATTATTATTTTCTTTTCTTTTCTTTTTCCTCTTTTCTTTTTTTCTTCTCTTTTTTTTTTTCCTTTTCTTTTTCTCTTTTCCTTCTTTCTCTTTCTTTTTCTTCTTTTTCTTTTTCTTCTTTTTCTTCTTTTCTTGGTTCTTCCCGTGCCGGAACAGAGGACGGTGTGGCCCATCCTTGGCCGGGCCGTTCAGGCCACGGCCGCCGCGGCGGAGGCCGGCGCCGACGGGGGCCACTCCCCTGATCAAGGAGAAGCATGGCCGGCGATCGATTTCGATCGCCGGTGCCGGAAAAATTCACGGGAAAGAGACCAAAACAGAGGTCTCTTTCCCCGATCGGAAATCGGCGACTATCGTCGCCAGCAACGCACACAATGCACGGGGAGAAGGAGAAGAAAGGGGGAGGAAGAGGGAAACTTACCTCAGCCTCCGGAGACCTCGCCGGCGAGCAATTACGGCGAGAAATCGGACGGTGTCCGCGGCTCTAATTCGAGGAAATCGGAGAGAAGGAGAGAGGGAGGAGGCCAATGGATCGATTCTAAGAGAGGGAAGATTTCTTATAGAGGGTCCTAGGATCCGAGAGATCCTAGGACTCCTATGCGCATGGGTCTCGCCGGAGAAGAAGACTCCTATCGAGAGTCTTCTTCCCGGTTTTTACTCTGTTTTTTTTTTTTTTTGGGTATAACATTCTTCACCCCTAAAAAGAAATTTCGTCCTCGAAATTTTTCATACCTGTTACCACTGTATTGGAAGCCTGTGAATTCTGTTGAGTAAGCGCATAAACTCTTCCCTGGGTTTTAGAAATCTTTCCGCCATCCTTATGTTGTCCTTCATGAGTTCTTTTGCCAGCTTGATTTTCAGTATTTAGTGGGCAGCTCGCAATTTTATGATCCATCTGACCACATTTGAAACAAGCACCGGTATTCCAAAAGCAATCTTTGTCTGCATGATTTTTGCCACATCTGGAGCACGGCTCATCATCAATCTGTTGAGTCTTATTGTCTACTGTTCCCTGGCTGATCTTTTGATATTTTTATTATTATGATGCTCATACTTTAACGTCCCAATATTCCTAATGTTTACCCACCTACACTCATACTATGTCAAATTCTATGTGTCATAATTTATCCACTTATGCTCTGATACCATATTAATTGTCACGCCCCCGACCCGAGATTTTGAATCGAGGGTCATGGCAACTGCCGCATACGCATGAAGAACTCTCTCCATAAGCATGCAAGGCATCTCATCACGATATCAATGCATCACAGCGGAAAAATTCAAATAATTATTATTCAACTGTAATTCAAGTAATTAAATCAAATGTCTTACATCCAATAAAATTTTTCTTTGCTAACAATAAACAATAGATCTAAATTCAATGAAGTTGACAATGCTAATCTCGCTTCTAAAAGCTCGTGTCCCAATATTTCTTCCCACGCTTTGAAATTAATTATCTAAATCTGAAAAATAGAAAGAAA